>NC_057812.1:449970617-450263103 GCF_018294505.1 Triticum aestivum | reverse complement strand
AGTACTGGACTGCAACTAAGCCCCCGAGTGGGAGGATTGCTCACCACTCGGTAGGATTTTACAAACTTAGGCGAGTACTGGACTGCAGCTAAGCCACCGAGTGGGAGGATTGCTCACCACTCGGTAGGATTTTACAACGTGCCCCCACTAGTTCAGATCTCATTCGACCGGTTCGCCCAGGTCAAGTGGAAGAAAAGAAAGAAAAGAAACTCAGACCCCAGTCGACTGCCCGCAGTCGACTGCGATCTCGGGGACTACACCCAGCGGGTGTAGTCCCCGAGTGGATGTCGTGGAGGATCACTCAGCCTTCTGCTGGTCTTATGCATTTCTGGCTGACCCCAGTTGCACTTTCTCTAAATAGTTGACCCCTTATTACAGTAAAGGCCTTGGATCGACGGACGATGTGCCGAGCCTCTTCTTCATCCTTTGGGAGCTCTTTCCTAAGGATATATGCAATGTATGGCACTGTCCAGTCGGGGGTGATGACCAATACCTCCATGATTAAGTCGACCACAGCTGGAACCTCGACTTCAGTCGGATCTGTGGCACTCCTAGGCTGCGGGGGCTCTTCGGCGAAGGGATCTTCTTGAACCGAAGGTGCATGAATGTGCTCCAGGAACACGTTGCTGGGAATAGCTTCTCTCTTGGAGCCTATCTTTGCTAAATCATCTGCTGCTTGATTTTTCAGTCGGGTACATGATGGAGCTCTAACCCCTCAAACTTCTTTTCCAACTTCCTCACCGCGTTGCAGTAACCAGACATGGCTGGGCTTCTGACGTCCCACTCCTTCATCACTTGATTGACTACTAAATCTGAGTCGTCATAGACCATGGGGCGACGGATGCCGAGTGAAATGGCCATACGCAACCCATACAGAGTGCTTCATATTCTGCTTCGTTATTGGAGGAATCAAAGTGAATCTGGAGGACATATCTGAGCTTGTATCCTCGGGGGGATACCAGTACCACCCCAGCGCCAGAACAATTCAGCATCTTAGAACCATCAAAGAACATGGTCCAGTGCTCCGAGTGAACTTGAGTCGGCAGTTGTTGTCCAATCCACTCGGCGAGGAAATCTGCTATTGCTTGGGACTTGATAGCTTTATTTGCCTCAAACATGATATCCAAGGGAAAGAGTTGAATCGCCCACTTTGCCACTCGACCAGTTGCATCTCTATTGTTCAAAATCTCTGATAATGGAGCGTCGCTGATGACTGTAATGGAATGATCAGAGAAGTAATCTGCAATCTTCTTCGTGGTCATATAAACCCCATAAACAAGCTTCTTATAATGTGGATATCTTTGCTTTGATGGGGTCAAAACTTCTGAGACATAGTATACTGGGCACTGAACTTTGTAGGCTTTTCCTTCTTCTTCCTGCTCGACCGTAAGTACTGTACTGACGACTTGTCCAGTGGCTGCAATGTAAAGTAGTAAAGGCTCTTTGCTGATTGGAGCAGCAAGCACCGGCTGGGTGGAAAGCAGGGCTTTAAGCTCTGCAAATGCTGCATCAGCTTCGGGAGTCCACTCGAACTTATCTGACTTCTTCATGAGTCGATAAAGAGGCAGTGCCTTTTCACCGAGGCGAGAAATGAATCGACTTAGGGCGGCCACACAACCAGTAAGCTTCTGGACGTCGTGCACACGCACAGGGCATTTCATCCAGAGTATGGCACCCACTTTCCCTGGGTTAGCGTCGATCCCTCGTTTGGAAACGAGAAAACCGAGTAATTTTCCGCGTGGTACTCCAAACATGCACTTTGATGGATTAAGCTTGATAGCATACCTTCTAAGGTTGGCAAAGGTTTTAGCAAGGTCAGCCAGTAGGTCGGAACCTTTACGTGACTTGACCACAATGTCATCCATGTATGCTTCCACATTCCAACTAATTTGAGTGAGCAAGCACTTTTGAATCATCTGCATGAATGTGGCTCCAGCGTTCTTCAAACTGAATGGCATAGTGACATAACAGAAGCATCCAAATGGGGTGATGAAAGCTCTTTTTATCTCGTCAGGTCCGTACAGACGGATCTGGTGGTACCCGGAATAAGCGTTCAAAAAGGACAAACGCTCGCACCCTGCAGTCGAGTCGACTATTTGGTCGATGCAAGGGAGAGGAAAGTGATCTTTCGGGTAGGCCCGATTGATATGTTTGAAGTCGATGCACATGCGAAGTGAGTCGTCCTTCTTTGGGACCATGACAACATTAGCTAACCACTCGGAGTGGTAAATCTCACAGATAAACTCAGCTGCCACAAGCCGAGCCACCTCTTCACCGATTACCTTCCTCTTTTGTACGACGGCCGTCGAAGATGTTCTTGGACTGGTTTCCCTTTTGGGTCGACTCGCAAACGATGCTCAGCCAGTCCCCTGGGAACACCTGGCATTTCCGAAGGTTTCCATGCAAAGATGTCCTAGTTCTCACGGAGGAACTGGATGAGCGCTTCTTCCTATTTGGAGTCGAGTGTTGTTGAAATGTGAGTCGGAGCAGCATTGCGATTCGTCGGGTGAATGTGAATCGACTTTGTTTCGCCAGATGACTGGAATGCTAAATCCGTGGCAGGCTTCTTGGCTCGCAACAAATCACTCGGATCTGCATTTTTTTGATATTCCTCCAATTCCACTACGGCCATCTGTGCATCCGCGATCTTTGAGCCCTTCTGGAAGCACTCTTCCGCCTTCTTCCGACTACCAGTGATAGTGATCACCCCTTTGGGACCAGGCATCTTCAATTTGAGGTACACGTAACATGGTCGAGCCATAAAATGTGCATAAGCTGGCCTGCCCAGAATAGCATGATAGGCACTCTGGAAATCCACAACTTCAAATGTCAACTTTTCTTTGCGGTAATTGTTCGAGTCCCCGAACACTACATCGAGAGCGATCTGACCGAGTGATGCAGCCTTCTTGCCGGGAATGACTCCATGGAAACTCATATTGCTTTCACTGAGTCTGGACATCGGAATGCCCATTCCTTTCAACGTCTCTGCATACAGTATATTCAGGCCACTACCACCATCCATCAGAACCTTAGTCAACCGGGTGCCTTCGACTACTGGGTCGACCACCAACGCTTGCCTCCTAGGGGTGGCTATGTGCGCTGGGTGATCGGACTGGTCGAATGTAATGGCAGTCTGGGACCACTTCAAATAACTGGGTGTCACCAGAGCGACCATGTTCACTTCTCTATTGATGACTTTCAGTCGACTCTTACTCTCAACGTTAGCGAAAATCATCAGAGTGGAATTCACGTGGGGATAACCATCATCATCCTCTTCCTCGTCCTCAACCTTGTCTATTTCTTTCTCCTTTTCCTTGGGATGTTTCTCTTGGAATTGATGGATTAGGAGTCGACACTGTCGAGTGGTATGCTTCGGGTAAATGAAATTACCCTCTTCATCTTTTTTGGTGTGAATGTGGCATGGTAAATCCAGCACATCATTTCCATCTTGATCTTTTACTTTCTTGGGGTTCCACGGCCCTTTGGGCTTCCCCTTGAACTTTCCTTGAGTCACGGCTAAGGCTTCACCAGGAGCGGCTGGCTCGGCTTTGCGCTTCTGCTTCCGACTGGAGTTCCCTCCTCCGGTTTCGTGGGCGACTGTTTTGTGCTTGCCACTCCGGAGTCGGTCTTCTTCTTCACCGTTGGCGTACTTGGTGGCAATTTCCATCATCCGAGTCAGAGTCATATCTCCTGTCCGACCGAATTTCAGATTCAACTCCCGATATTTGACGCCTTCTTTAAGGGCACAAATTGCCTGATGATCAGACACATTCTCCACCATGTGGTGCAATGTGATCCATCTCTGGATATAATCTCTCAAAGTTTCATTCGGTTTCTGAACGCAACATTGTAATTTTGTCAGCCCTGACGGCCATTTGCAAGTACCTTCAAATGTTCTGACAAATACTCAGGCAAGATCTTCCCAAGTATAAATGCTACCAGGTGCTAACTGATTCAGCCACGCTCTGGCTGAGCCCTCTAACATCAAAGGAAGGTGTTTCATGGCCACCTCATCATTGCCACCACCGATCTGAACAGCCACTCGGTAATGTTCAAGCCAAGTATCAGGCTTGGACTCTCTAGTGAACTTACTAACTCCAGTCGCCAACCTGAAGTTGGGAGGAATCACCGCAGCCCTGATGGCTCTGCTAAAGCACTCCGGACATGAGACATGCACTCTCTTGTTGGTTGGAAAATCTCTGTCGGGACCTTCTTTGTGAGCTCGTTTTCTGTCGACCAGACCCTGAACAAGAATAGATCTCGCGTCAAATCCCGGTTCCCTGGGGTCGACTGGAATCCTTCGCCCACCACTGTGAGGGCATCTGTCATCCTGTTGCCGAGGCATGTACGATCCACTCCTTGGGGGAGGCGTGGGCACTCGTCAACGATCGTCATGATCGAGTCTGTGATCATACTGCTCGCGACTTCTATACTGATCTCGCCGGTCTCCACATCCTTCACGCCTCGGGGGCGATCTCGGACTGTGAGCCGACTGGACAGTGTCTGCCACCACGGATCTGCTATGGATCCTATTCCACGACTGAGATACTATCGTATTCTGCTCTCCCGTGGCATGGAGAAAGGCCCGGATCTGCACCAGACCTCGACCAGCTTCTGACTGGGAAGGTTGGATTGACTCTGCTATTCGGGCCGTAGCTGCGAGATTCTGGATCGGGGTTCGATATACCTGAGTCAGAGGCGGAAAAAGTTGGCATCGACTGGACTCGGGGATACGCTACCGAGCACGCTCGTCGAGTGCACGCTGGAGGTTCTCCAGTCGAGTGTGCTCAGCCAAGTTGGCTAGGCGGGCCTCCTCCAAGGCGTGAGCCTCAGGGGTTTCTCCAACGATAGGAGTGTGAAATGCATCCATGTTCCGGCGGCCTAGTTCCTCCCTCCTTTGTGAAGAGAGGGGTTTGGGTCAGTACTCTTCGTGGACACACGATGGGTCGCCGCCACCATCGCCTCCGTCCTCACGGGTGAAGCCAGGAGGACTACGTGGTCCATTGACCATCAAAACTTCCGCCGCGGGGTCGTTGCTGTCGCACTCGGATGCAGTCTCTACGGAGCCAGTCGAACATGCCGTAGAGAGTTTCGTCGGGCTCGATTGTCGCGACCTGGGGGGTGGCCGATTGGCGAGCCACCGCATGCCTCACCCACCGCTGAAGCCTCGACCGCCCAGAACGTTTGCCCCGGCGGGCTGCGGGAAGGGCGGTCGGCACGGGAGCCGACCGATACTGAGTCGACGACTGTTGAAGGAGGACGCCACAAACGCACGCGCGAAAGTGCATCGCCCCGCAGACAGGGAGCGCCTCGACGTTGACTGGAGCTTCCTGGAGCAAAGCAGAGTCGTCGACAATGAATACTAGCGCACTGAGACGGATCTCGTGGCCCTTGGCCAAACCTCCGCCTGAAACCATGTCGATGAGGATCGGAAAAAATCACAACTTCTCCAACAAGTCGCTAAGACACCTGCCCCAAGGTGGGCGCCAACTGTCGTGGTTCTAAGTCTGACAGTAGAATGGGGGGTAGGAATGTAGAGGCAAGATCTTAGCTATGGAGGAGTTGTACACAGGAGTTTTACGAGTTCAGGCCCTTCGCGGAGGAAGTAACAGCCCTACGTCTCGGAGCCCGGGGCGGTCGACTGGATTATATGCGTGTATGTGTTACAGAAAGTGCGAACCCCTGTCTCTGAGGAGGGGGTGGCTTATATATAGTTCGCCAGACCCCTCCCGCCCTCAGTTACGAAGTGTTTAAGGTACATAAAGATGGAGTCGTTACTGGTAACGCCTGCAACAAAGATACATAATGACCATTAAAGCTATGACTTAATTCCCGACCGTTGCAGAGTGGAGAGGCTCTAGATCTTCTGGTAGTCGAGTGATTATCTATACGGTCGAGTGTCTTCAGGATTGTCGAGTGGAACATAACTCCATGGTCGAGTGTGAAGGAAATATGCCCTAGAGGCAATAATAAAGTTATTATTTATTTCCTTATAATCATGATAAATGTTTATTATTCATGCTAGAATTGTATTTACCGGAAACATAATACATGTGTGAATACATAGACAAACAGAGTGTCACTAGTATGCCTCTACTTGACTAGCTCGTTAATCAAAGATGGTTATGTTTCCTAACCATGAACAATGAGTTGTTATTTGATTAACGAGGTCACATCATTAGTAGAATGATCTGATTGACATGACCCATTCCATTAGCTTAGCACCCGATCGTTTAGTATGTTGCTATTGCTTTCTTCATGACTTATACATGTTCCTATGACTATGAGATTATGCAACTCCCGTTTACCGGAGGAACACTTTGGGTACTACCAAACGTCACAACGTAACTGGGTGATTATAAAGGAGTACTACAGGTGTCTCCAATGGTCGATGTTGGGTTGGCGTATTTCGAGATTAGGATTTGTCACTCCGATTGTCGGAGAGGTATATCTGGGCCCTCTCGGTAATACACATCACATAAGCCTTGCAAGCATTACAACTAATATGTTAGTTGTGAGATGATGTATTACGGAACGAGTAAAGAGACTTGCCGGTAACGAGATTGAACTAGGTATTGGATACCGACGATCGAATCTCGGGCAAGTAACATACCGATGACAAAGGGAACAACGTATGTTGTTATGCGGTCTGACCGATAAAGATCTTTGTAGAATATGTAGGAGCCAATATGGGCATCCAGGTCCCGCTATTGGTTATTGACCGGAGACGTGTCTCGGTCATGTCTACATTGTTCTCGAACCCGTAGGGTCCGCACGCTTAAGGTTACGATGACAGTTATATTATGAGTTTATGCATTTTGATGTACCGAAGGTTGTTCGGAGTCCCGGATGTGATCACGGACATGACGAGGAGTCTCGAAATGGTCGAGACATAAAGATTGATATATTGGAAGTCTATGTTTGGACATCGGAAGTGTTCCGGGTGAAATCGGGATTTTACCGGGTTACCGGGAGGTTACCGGAACCCCCCGGGAGCCATATGGGCCATCATGGGCCTTAGTGGAAAGGAGAAAGGGGCAGCCCAAGGGGGCTGCGCGCCTCCCCCCTTCCCCTAGTCCTATTAGGACTAGGAGAGGTGGCCGGCCACCCCTCTCCCTCTTTCCCCCTTGGGAATCCTAGTTGGAATAGGATTGGGGGGGGAGTCCTACTCCCGGTAGGAGTAGGACTCCTCCTGCGCCACCTCCTCCTGGCCGGCGCCTCCTCCCCCCTTGGCTCCTTTATATACGGAGGCAGGGGCACCTCTAAACACACAAGTTGACACAAGTTGATCCACGTGATCGATTCCTTAGCCGTGTGCGGTGCCCCCTGCCACCATATTCCTCGATAATACTGTAGCGGAGTTTAGGCGAAGCCCTGCTGCTGTAGTTCATCAAGATCGTCACCACGCCGTCGTGCTGACGAAACTCTTCCCCGACACTTTGCTGGATCGGAGTCCGGGGATCGTCATCGAGCTGAACGTGTGCTCGAACTCGGAGGTGCCGTAGTTTCGGTGCTTGATCGGTTGGATCGTGAAGACGTACGACTACTTCCTCTACGTCGTGTCATCGCTTCCGCAGTCGGTCTGCGTTGGGTACGTAGACAACACTCTCCTCTCGTTGCTATGCATCACATGATCCTGTGTGCGCGTAGGAAATTTTTTGAAATTACTACGAAACCCAACAGTGGCATCCGAGCCTGGTTATTGATGTTGATGTTATATGCACGAGTAGAACACAAGTGAGTTGTGGACGATACAAGTCATACTGCCTACCAGCATGTCATATTTTGGTTCGGCGGTATTGTTGGACGAGACGACCCAGACCAACCTTACGCGTACGCTTACGCGAGACCGGTTCCCTCGACGTGCTTTGCACAGAGATGGCTTGCGGGCGACTGTCTCTCCAACTTTAGTTGAACCAAGTATGGCTACGCCCGGTCCTTGCGAAGGTTAAAACGGAGTCTATTTGACAAACTATCGTTGTGGTTTTGATGCGTAGGTGAGATTGGTTCTTACTTAAGCCCGTAGCAGCCACGTAAAAATTGCAACAACAAAGTAGAGGACGTCTAACTTGTTTTTGCAGGGCATGTTGTGATGTGATATGGTCAAGGCATGATGCTGAATTTTATTGTATGAGATGATCATGTTTTGTAACCAAGTTATCGGCAACTGGCAGGAGCCATATGGTTGTCGCTTTATTGTATGCAATGCAATCGCGATGTAATGCTTAACTTTATTACTAAACGGTAGTGATAGTCGTGAAAGCATAAGATTGGCGAGACGACAACGATGCTACGATGGAGATCAAGGTGTCGCGCCGGTGACGATGGTGATCATGACGGTGCTTCGGAGATGGAGATCACAAGCACGAGATGATGATGGCCATATCATATCACTTATATTGATTGCATGTGATGTTTATCTTTTTATGCATCTTATCTTGCTTTGATTGACGGTAGCATTATAAGATGATCTCTCATTAAATTATCAAGAAGTGTTCTCCCTGAGTATGCACCGTTGCCAAAGTTCGTCGTGCCCAGACACCACGTGATGATCGGGTGTGATAAGCTCTACGTCCATCTACAACGGGTGCAAGCCAGTTTTTGCACACGCAGAATACTCAGGTTAAACTTGACGAGCCTAGCATATGCAGATATGGCCTCGGAACACGGAGACCGAAAGGTCGAGCGTGAATCATATAGTAGATATGATCAACATAACGATGTTCACCATTGAAAACTACTCCATCTCACGTGATGATCGGTTATGGTTTAGTTGATTTGGATCACGTAATCACTTAGAGGATTAGAGGGATGTCTATCTAAGTGGGAGTTCTTAAGTAATATGATTAATTGAACTTAAATTTATCATGAACTTAGTACCTGATAGTATCTTGCTTGTTTATGTTGATTGTAGATAGATGGCTCGTGCTGTTGTTCCGTTGAATTTTAATGCGTTCCTTGAGAAAGCAAAGTTGAAAGATGATGGTAGCAATTACACGGACTGGGTCCGTAACTTGAGGATTATCCTCATTGCTGCACAGAAGAATTACGTCCTGGAAGCACCGCTGGGTGCCAGGCCTGCTGCTGGAGCAACGCCAGATGTTATGAACGTCTGGCAGAGCAAAGCTGATGACTACTCGATAGTTCAGTGTGCCATGCTTTACGGCTTAGAATCGGGACTTCAACGACGTTTTGAACGTCATGGAGCATATGAGATGTTCCAGGAGTTGAAGTTAATATTTCAAGCAAATGCCCGGATTGAGAGATATGAAGTCTCCAATAAGTTCTATAGCTGCAAGATGGAGGAGAACAGTTCTGTCAGTGAGCATATACTCAAAATGTCTGGGTATAATAATCACTTGATTCAATTGGGAGTTAATCTTCCGGATGATTGCGTCATCGACAGAATTCTCCAATCACTGCCACCAAGCTACAAGAGCTTCGTAATGAACTATAATATGCAAGGGATGAACAAGACTATTCCCGAGCTCTTCGCAATGCTGAAAGCTGCGGAGGTAGAAATCAAGAAGGAGCATCAAGTGTTGATGGTTAACAAGACCACTAGTTTCAAGAAAAAGGGCAAAGGGAAGAAAAAGGGGAACTTCAAGAAGAACGGCAAGCAAGTTGCTGCTCAAGAGAAGAAACCCAAGTCTGGACCTAAGCCTGAAACTGAGTGCTTCTACTGCAAGCAGACTGGTCACTGGAAGCGGAACTGCCCCAAGTATTTGGCGGATAAGAAGGATGGCAAGGTGAACAAAGGTATATGTGATATACATGTTATTGATGTGTACCTTACTAGAGCTCGCAGTAGCACCTGGGTATTTGATACTGGTTCTGTTGCTAATATTTGCAACTCGAAACAGGGACTACAGAATAAGCGGGCACTGGCAAAGGACGAGGTGACGATGCGCGTGGGAAACGGTTCCAAAGTCGATGTGATCGCAGTCGGCACGCTACCTCTACATCTACCTTCGGGATTAATATTAGACCTAAGTAATTGTTATTTGGTGCCAGCGTTGAGCATGAACATTATATCTGGATCTTGTTTAATGCGAGACGGTTATTCATTTAAATCAGAGAATAATGGTTGTTCTATTTATATGAGTAATATCTTTTATGGTCATGCACCCTTGAAGAGTGGTCTATTTTTATTGAATCTCGATAGTAGTAATACACATATTCATAATGTTGAAGCCAAAAGATGCAGAGTTGATAATGAAAGTGCAACTTATTTGTGGCACTGTCGTTTAGGTCATATCGGTATAAAGCGCATGAAGAAACTCCATACCGATGGACTTTTGGAACCACTTGATTATGAATCACTTGGTACTTGCGAACCGTGCCTCTTGGGCAAGATGACTAAAACACCGTTCTCCGGTACTATGGAGAGAGCAACAGATTTGTTGGAAATCATACATACCGATGTATGTGGCCCGATGAATATTGAGGCTCGTGGCGGATATCGTTATTTTCTCACCTTCACAGATGATTTAAGCAGATATGGGTATATTTACTTAATGAAACATAAGTCTGAAACATTTGAAAAGTTCAAAGAATTTCAGAGTGAAGTTGAAAATCATCGTAACAAGAAAATAAAGTTTCTACGATCTGATCGTGGAGGAGAATATTTGAGTTACGAGTTTGGTGTACATTTGAAAAACTGTGGAATAGTTTCGCAACTCACGCCACCCGGAACACCACAGCGTAATGGTGTGTCCGAACGTCGTAATCGTACTTTACTAGATATGGTGCGATCTATGATGTCTCTTACTGATTTACCGCTATCATTTTGGGGATATGCTTTAGAGACGGCCGCATTCACGTTAAATAGGGCACCATCAAAATCCGTTGAGACGACGCCTTATGAACTGTGGTTTGGCAAGAAACCAAAGTTGTCGTTTCTTAAAGTTTGGGGCTGCGATGCTTATGTGAAAAAGCTTCAACCTGATAAGCTCGAACCCAAATCGGAGAAATGTGTCTTCATAGGATACCCAAAGGAAACTGTTGGGTACACCTTCTATCACAGATCCGAAGGCAAAACATTCGTTGCTAAGAATGGATCATTTCTAGAGAAGGAGTTTCTCTCGAAAGAAGTGAGTGGGAGGAAAGTAGAACTTGACGAGGTAACTGTACCTGCTCCCTTACTGGAAAGTAGTTCATCACAGAAAACTGTTTCAGTGACACCTACACCAGTTAGTGAGGAAGCCAATGATAATGATCATGAAACTTCAGATCAAGATACTACTGAACCGCGTAGATCAACCAGAGTAAGATCCGCACCAGAGTGGTACGGTAATCCTGTTCTGGAGGTCATGCTACTAGATCATGATGAACCTACGAACTATGAAGAAGCGATGGTGAGCCCAGATTCCGTAAAGTGGCTTGAAGCCATGAAATCTGAGATGGGATCCATGTATGAGAACAAAGTATGGACTTTGGTTGACTTGCCCGATGATCGGCAAGCAATTGAGAATAAATGGATTTTTAAGAAGAAGACTGACGCTGATGGTAATGTTACTGTCTACAAAGCTCGACTTGTCGCAAAAGGTTTTCGGCAAGTTCAAGGAATTGACTACGATGAGACCTTCTCACCCGTAGCGATGCTTAAGTCCGTCCGAATCATGTTAGCAATTGCCGCATTTTATGATTATGAAATTTGGCAAATGGATGTCAAAACTGCATTCCTGAATGGATTTCTGGAAGAAGAGTTGTATATGATGCAACCAGAAGGTTTTGTCGATCCAAAGGGAGCTAACAAAGTGTGCAAGCTCCAGCGATCCATTTATGGACTGGTGCAAGCCTCTCGGAGTTGGAATAAACGTTTTGATAGTGTGATCAAAGCATTTGGTTTTATACAGACTTTCGGAGAAGCCTGTATTTACAAGAAAGTGAGTGGGAGCTCTGTAGCATTTCTGATATTATATGTGGATGACATATTACTGATTGGAAATGATATAGAATTTCTGGATAGCATAAAGGGATACTTGAATAAAAGTTTTTCAATGAAAGACCTCGGTGAAGCTGCTTACATATTAGGCATTAAGATCTATAGAGATAGATCAAGACGCTTAATTGGACTTTCACAAAGCACATACCTTGACAAAATTTTGAAGAAGTTCAAAATGGATCAAGCAAAGAAAGGGTTCTTGCCTGTGTTACAAGGTGTGAAATTGAGTAAGACTCAATGCCCGACCACTGCAGAAGATAGAGAGAATATGAAAGATGTTCCCTATGCATCAGCCATAGGCTCTATCATGTATGCAATGCTGTGTACCAGACCTGATGTGTGCCTTGCTATAAGTTTAGCAGGGAGGTACCAAAGTAATCCAGGAATGGATCACTGGACAGCGGTCAAGAACATCCTGAAATACCTGAAAAGGACTAAGGATATGTTTCTCGTATATGGAAGTGACAAAGAGCTCATCGTAAAAGGTTACGTTGATGCAAGCTTTGACACTGATCCGGACGATTCTAAATCGCAAACCGGATACGTGTTTACATTAAACGGTGGAGCTGTCAGTTGGTGCAGTTCTAAACAAAGCGTCGTAGCGGGATCTACATGTGAAGCGGAATACATAGCTGCTTCGGAAGCAGCAAATGAAGGAGTCTGGATGAAGGAGTTCATATCCGATCTAGGTGTCATACCTAGTGCATCGGGTCCAATGAAAATCTTTTGTGACAATACTGGTGCAATTGCCTTGGCAAAGGAATCCAGATTTCACAAAAGGACCAAACACATCAAGAGACGCTTCAACTCCATCCGGGATCTAGTCCAGGTGGGAGACATAGAGATTTGCAAGATACATACGGATCTGAATGTTGCAGACCCGTTGACTAAGCCTCTTCCACGAGCAAAACATGATCAGCACCAAAGCTCCATGGGTGTTAGATTCATTACAGTGTAATCTAGATTATTGACTCTAGTGCAAGTGGGAGACTGAAGGAAATATGCCCTAGAGGCAATAATAAAGTTATTATTTATTTCCTTATAATCATGATAAATGTTTATTATTCATGCTAGAATTGTATTTACCGGAAACATAATACATGTGTGAATACATAGACAAACAGAGTGTCACTAGTATGCCTCTACTTGACTAGCTCGTTAATCAAAGATGGTTATGTTTCCTAACCATGAACAATGAGTTGTTATTTGATTAACGAGGTCACATCATTAGTAGAATGATCTGATTGACATGACCCATTCCATTAGCTTAGCACCCGATCGTTTAGTATGTTGCTATTGCTTTCTTCATGACTTATACATGTTCCTATGACTATGAGATTATGCAACTCCCGTTTACCGGAGGAACACTTTGGGTACTACCAAACGTCACAACGTAACTGGGTGATTATAAAGGAGTACTACAGGTGTCTCCAATGGTCGATGTTGGGTTGGCGTATTTCGAGATTAGGATTTGTCACTCCGATTGTCGGAGAGGTATCTCTGGGCCCTCTCGGTAATACACATCACATAAGCCTTGCAAGCATTACAACTAATATGTTAGTTGTGAGATGATGTATTACGGAACGAGTAAAGAGACTTGCCGGTAACGAGATTGAACTAGGTATTGGATACCGACGATCGAATCTCGGGCAAGTAACATACCGATGACAAAGGGAACAACGTATGTTGTTATGCGGTCTGACCGATAAAGATCTTCGTAGAATATGTAGGAGCCAATATGGGCATCCAGGTCCCGCTATTGGTTATTGACCGGAGACGTGTCTCGGTCATGTCTACATTGTTCTCGAACCCGTAGGGTCCGCACGCTTAAGGTTACGATGACAGTTATATTATGAGTTTATGCATTTTGATGTACCGAAGGTTGTTCGGAGTCCCGGATGTGATCACGGACATGACGAGGAGTCTCGAAATGGTCGAGACATAAAGATTGATATATTGGAAGTCTATGTTTGGACATCGGAAGTGTTCCGGGTGAAATCGGGATTTTACCGGGTTACCGGGAGGTTACCGGAACCCCCCGGGAGCCATATGGGCCATCATGGGCCTTAGTGGAAAGGAGAAAGGGGCAGCCCAAGGGGGCTGCGCGCCTCCCCCCTTCCCCTAGTCCTATTAGGACTAGGAGAGGTGGCCGGCCACCCCTCTCCCTCTTTCCCCCTTGGGAATCCTAGTTGGAATAGGATTGGGGGGGAGTCCTACTCCCGGTAGGAGTAGGACTCCTCCTGCGCCACCTCCTCCTGGCCGGCGCCTCCTCCCCCCCTTGGCTCCTTTATATACGGAGGCAGGGGCACCTCTAAACACACAAGTTGACACAAGTTGATCCACGTGATCGATTCCTTAGCCGTGTGCGGTGCCCCCTGCCACCATATTCCTCGATAATACTGTAGCGGAGTTTAGGCGAAGCCCTGCTGCTGTAGTTCATCAAGATCGTCACCACGCCGTCGTGCTGACGAAACTCTTCCCCGACACTTTGCTGGATCGGAGTCCGGGGATCGTCATCGAGCTGAACGTGTGCTCGAACTCGGAGGTGCCGTAGTTTCGGTGCTTGATCGGTTGGATCGTGAAGACGTACGACTACTTCCTCTACGTCGTGTCATCGCTTCCGCAGTCGGTCTGCGTTGGGTACGTAGACAACACTCTCCTCTCGTTGCTATGCATCACATGATCCTGTGTGCGCGTAGGAAAATTTTTGAAATTACTACGAAACCCAACAGAGTGGATGATGATTTTTCTTCGAATGCTCCTGGTACCTTTAGGGATGTCCTTGGGAAGGGTATCTTGAACAGATCCATGACCCCACCCTAGGTACATAGCTTCATCAATATTCACACCTATGATGTGGTAACTAAGCAGAAGGCATTTCAAAAAATTAGAAGCACTGCAAGCTAGACACCATATGAAAGATGCAACCAATATCACTCTGCCAAGTTCAAACTATATGGCATTTCAACAAATTAGAAGCAGTACATGCTAGAAATCATATGCAAGACACAACCAATATCATAGTGGCGACTTAATGGTGCCTTATCATAAGTGACTAATGCGGGATTTGCAAGAATAGTAGTCTGATGTAGAAACAGGAACACATGTCATATTCACAGGCATTATGTGTAAAGTAAGCAGATGCAATTCAACAAAGTTAGAAGCAATACAAGCTAGACATCATACGCAACATGCAACCACATATAATAGTGCCAAGTTAGAGCAAGCACCTATGATGGTGGAGTAGGGGAGATGTGCTCACCATCTACACAGCTACGTTGACTGTCTAGCATTGCGTTGTCTTGCGAATCTTGTTGGGAGGATGGCAGAGTAGAATCTGTAGAGAACCTCCGTTTCAGTTGCTCGGAAGGACCGCCATCATCCAATGCATTGCCAATTTCCTTCAGCTTCATTGATTTTGCATTGTGAGGTCATATCGACAGGAAAAAGGAATATCATTCGCTCTTCAGAACTCATTCATGCATGATACTGACGAACACTACTCTGATGAAAGGCAAAGTCATGATACGAGGATGGAATATGTACGAAAAAATGGATGGCTTGACATATTCACACCTATGATGTGGTAACTAAGAAGAAGGCACTTCAACAAATTAGAAACACTGCAAAACACCATATGGAAGGTGCAATCAATATCACTCTGCCAAGTTAAAACTATCTCGTCATAGGTGGCGTTCATCAAATTGGAAGCAATACATGCTAGAAATGATATTCAAGACGCAAACCAATATCACACTGCCAACTTAAAGGTGTCCCATCATAAGTGACTGATGCAGGATACACAAGAAGAGTAGCTTCATGTAAGAACATGGTGTGATAGACAGATATAGTATGTACCAAAAACAGGAAAGTGTGTCCTATTCACATGTATCATGTGTAAGCTAAGCAGATGCAGTTTACACTAATTAGGAGCAATACGAGCTAGACACCATATGCAACATGCAACCAGATATCACACTGCCAAGTTAGAGCAAGCACCTTGGATGGTGGAGTAGGGGAGCGGAGACTTGGACCTTGTAATGGACTATCAGTACAAGGAGAATCGGTACAGATGCTCCGTTTACATTGCTGCAGAGGACCACCATCATCGCCTTCCTTACTCTTTTCCTTCCTCTTTCTTGATTTTGCCTTGTCAAGTCAAACCCACAAGAAAAAGGAATAAAATTTGCTCTTCAGAACTCATTGATGCATGATACTGACGAACACTACTTTCATGTAAGGCAGCCGCATGATAGGAGGATGGAATGTGTATGAAAAACAGGACGGCGTGACATATTGACATGTATGATGTATAAAGTGTAAACTAAGCACAAGGTGCTTGAACTTGTTAGAATCGATGCAAGCTAGAAACCATATGAAAGATGAAACCAATATCACTCTGCCAAATTAAAAGGGTGCCCTAACAAATGTATTTGACCAAATTAGAAGCAATACATGGCAACAGGCTAGAAATAATATGCAATATGCAACGAATAAAGGTGACTCATTGTAAGTGATTGATGCAGGATACAGAAGAGAGGTAGTTTCATGTAAGAACAAGGTTAACACATAGATGTTGTGTGTACCAAAAATAGGAAGGCATGTCATATTCACAGGTATAGTGTGTAAACTAAGCAGATGCAATTTACCCTAATTAGAAGCATTACAAGCTAGACACCGTATGCAACATGCAACCACATATCACACTGCGAAGTTAGAGCAAGCACCTGTGATGGTGGTGTAGGGGAAGTGCGGTCTTCAGGTACAGAGCTACGTTCAATATCTTCATTTAGGCTTGCTGTTTCTTGAGAATCATGTGGAGAGGATGAAATTGCATTCTTTATAAGAGTAGTGCGTCTCATATTAACCCACGCGCGTGACTGTCTCATCATAAGCGATAGACGTAGGATACACAAGAACACTTGAGGGAGTCCTGGATTAGGGGGTCTCCGGACAGCCGGATTATATCCTTTGGCCGGACTGTTGGACTATGAAGATACAAGATTGAAGACTTCGTCTCGTGTCCGGATGGGACTATACTTGGCGTGGAAGGCAAGCTAGACAATACGGATATGTATATCTCCTCCTTTGTAACCGACCTTGTGTAACCCTAGCCCCCTCCAGTGTCTATATAAACCGGAGGGTTTTAGTCCGTAGGACAACATACAATCATACCATAGGCTAGCTTCTAGGGTTTAGCCTCTCTGATCTCGTGGTAGATCTACTCTTGTACTACCCATATCATCAATATCAATCAAGCAGGACGTAGGGTTTTACCTCCATCAAGAGGGCCCGAACCTGAGTAAAACATCGCGTTCCCTGCCTCCTGTTACCATCCGCCTTAGACGCACAGTTCGGGACCCCCTACCCGAGATCCGCCGGTTTTGACACCGACATTGGTGCTTTCATTGAGAGTTCCTCTGTGCCGTAGCCAGAAGGAAGGATGTCTCGTCTCATCTTTAGAGACGCTACTGCTGCTGGAGCAGCTTTGGCTGTCAGCCAAACCCTCCGGCTAGGCGGTTTCATCATGACCGCCTGTTCGGCCGCCGCGCCAACGATGACTTCTCGGGTCATCGAAAACAATCTCCACGTCAAATCGGCACTCGCCGAACAGATGGATCCAATGGAGCTCGCCTCCTTAAATGAGCTCTTGGATCGCATCGTCGCCTTGGGAGTCGCTACGGACTATGATCGGATTGGGCTTAAACCCGATCAAAGGGAGATTAACTATCCACCGGTCACCCATCATATTGCAGTGGTGGAAGAACAATGCGGCGACCTTTCCTCTATCTTGAGGACCAACTATGTCCAGATTCCCAAGCTCTCCGAGCCGGACGCCCGTTCGCGGGAGGACAACATCCAATCCCTGAACTTAGAGTCAGGCAGCGGGCCAGGATTATTGGGTAACATCCCGGAATCGGAACTTCCAAAATTGGAAACTCCTTGGCCCCTGGATCCCAGATCGGGTAGGGGTTCGGATTCAATTCCACCCACCCACCCAAACATAAGCGATCTTTCCTATATTAGGCAAGAGCCCCAAGATACAGTACATCACTATTGGGCCAGATTCCTCCTTGCGATGAACAAGGTTAAGGACTGTCGCGAGGAAGACGCAATCCTATTTTTCTGCAATAATTGCACGGACAAGGGAATCCTTAACGCCATAAATCACCGTGAGATAACACGCTTCCCTGACTTGGCGTCCATAGTACGAAAGTACTGTGCGATGGAAACTGCCTGGAAAACCGAAACAAACTTTTGGGATAATCCGGCCCTCAACACAAACCCAGTCCAAAATAAAAGGGTGCATTATCACAATACACCCGAGTCAACTACCAAAAATCAAAAACCCTCTACAGGGCATGGAACCATACTAGAGGGATGGCTCAACGGACCCTGCAAAATTCATAGTACAGCGGATATAGTACCAACGCACAGCCTTAAAGCATGTTGGATACTCTGGCAGGTGGCCAAAAGTGGTGATGATCTTCTTATCCCAAATACCACAGAGCACCATCCCGTGGATAACAATACGGTGTTAACAGTGTTTGAGACCTTCGCGTCAAATAATAGGCGCAGGCGAACACTCCGCAGCATGGCCGAAATCTGCCACGTAGCAGCAATAAATCCATGGAGTGACAGGGCTATTACCTTCAACGCCAGTGACGAACCTAAATTCTAAACAGCCTGAGCACCAGCCGCACTGGTCCTCAGTCCAATCGTGGACGGCTTTCGACTCACCAAATTACTCATGGATGGCGGCAGCGGATTAAACCTCATCTACGAGGAAACTCTTCAAAAGATGGAAATAGACTAGAAGCGCATTGAGCAAAGTAGCACAACCTTTAGAGGAATCATCCCCAGTCGGGAAGCACGCTGTGCTGGGAAAATCACACTAGATGTGGTATTCGACACACCGGATAATTACAGGTCCGAAGAAATTACATTCCAAGTGACCCCGTTCAGCAGTGGTTATCACGCTCTTTGAGGACGGGAGGCGTTCACAGTCTTCCAAGCCGTACCCCATTACGGATACATGAAGCTCAAAATGCCCGGGCCCAACGGAATCATCACCCTCTCCAGTGATCCGGACACAGCACTCTGCGCTGAAAACAAAACAGCCGCACTGGCCCTCGAGGCATTATGTGAAGCCCTCTCGGCCGAAGAATTAACCACGCTACGCTCCACAGTGGACAGGGACAACGTGATACTCGACAAGAGATCCAAGTCTACCTCTGTTAAACCAGCGGATGAAATAGTCAAATTCCAAGTCCACTCAACGGACCCTACAAAAACAGCCTCCATCGGGGCACAGTTAAACCCCGCTATGGACGCCGCACTACGAGAGTTCCTGCGCGAGAACTGGGACATATTCGCCTAGCATCCCTCAGACATGCCAGGAATCCCACGCAGGCTGGCCGAGCATAGCCTCAATATCCTAAAGGGATTCAAGCCGGTCAAGCAAGCTCTTCGGCGTTTCTTCAAACCTAAGAGACAGGCCATGGGAGAGAACTAGCCAAGTTATTGGAGGCCGGATTCATCAGAGAAATAAAACACCCGGACTGGCTAGCAAACCTGGTGATGGTACCAAAGAAGGACAAATCCTGGCGCCTTTGTGTCGATATCAAAGACCTCAATAAAGCTTGCCCAAAGGATCCCTTCCCCCTCCCACGCATCAATCAAATCATTGATGCTACCGCAGGACACGAGTCATTGTGTTTCCTCGACGCATACTCCGGTTATCACCAAATCCAGATGGCAGAGTCCGACCAAGCCGCAATGGCATTCGTCACACCATACGGCCCCTTCTGTGTTAACACAATGCCTTTTGGGCTCAAAAACGCCGGCGCAACATATCAGCGCATGATTCAGACATGTCTGGAGAAACAAATCGGCAAAACAGTAGAGGCATACATAGACGATGTGGTCGTCAAAACCAAACACGTCGACTCTTTGATAGATGACTTGAGGCTCACATTTGACAACCTCTGAACATACGACATCAAGCTCAATCTGGAAAAATGCGTTCTCGGCGTACCAGCCGGAAAGCTCCTGGGTTTCATTGTCTCCAGTAGAGGTATTGAAGCTAATCCGGCCAAAATCCAAGCTTTGTCATAGTTGGCTACCCCAATAGACCTCAAACAAATCCAGAAGTTAACTGGATGCGTGGCGGCTCTAAGCCGCTTTATCTCCCGCTTAGGAGAAAAGGCTTTACCCCTTTATCGCCTCCTTTGGCGCACCGAACACTTCGAGTGGACGGACGCGGCCGCAGCCGGATTGGAAGAAATAAAGGCCATCTTGGCAACCAACCCAACCCTGGCCGCGCCAAACATCGGCGAACCAATGCTGTTGTACATTGCGGCAACTCATCAAGTTGTAAGCGCGGTGCTCGTTGTCGAACGAGAAGCGGACGGACATAAATTCCCTCTTCAAAAGCCAGTATACTATGTATCCACTGTCCTCACTCCATGCAAATCACAGTACCCGCATTACCAAAAGATAGCATATGCGGTATTCATGGCATCGCGGAAGCTGCGACACTACTTTCAAGAGTGTTCAATTACAGTAGCCTTGGAAGTGCCACTTAATGATATTATAAACAACCGCGACGCTACGGGCCGGATTGCCAACTGGGCCATTGAGCTCCTCCCGTTTGACATAACATACAAACTTCGACGAGCCATTAAGTCGCAAGTATTGGCCGACTTCGTCGCCGAATGGACGGAGGTCGTACTCCCTAAAGAGTATGGCGCATACTCCAATTGGATCATGCACTTCGACGGTTCTAAAATGCTGGTTGGTCTAGGGGCGGGCGTCGTCCTGACGTCCCCAACCGGAGATACCGTTCAGTACGTATTGCAAATATTGTATACAGACTCCAACAACGCAGTTGAATACGAAGCTCTGTTGCATGGTCTTCGGATGGCAGTCTCCATGGGCATTCAACGCCTGGAGGTACGTGGGGATTCAAACCTCGCAATATCCCAAATAAATGGAGACTTTGATGCCAAGGATCCAAAAATGGAGGCCTATCGAAACGCCGTCCTAAAAATGTCAGCTAGGTTCAAGTGGCTCGAATTTCACCATGTGGCTCGGGAAAACAATCAGGCGGCAGATATCCTCGCCCGCATCAGCACAAAACGTGATGTGGTCCCCCCCAACATATTTTTGGAAAGGCTGTTCAAGCCGTCCATAGTATGGGAAGGGGACACCGGCAACAATAGTCCAGACCCAGCCAAAATACCCGATACCGAACTCTCTGGCATAATTGGAGGCTCCGCCACCGAAATAACACCTTTAGCCCACGAAATAATGGCTATTATTGCCCCGTGGACAGAACCATTCCTGGCCTACCTAACTAGACAGGAACTTCCGGAGGACCAAAATGAGGCACGCTGGATAGTGCGGCGATCCAAGGCCTACAGGGTCCATGAGGGAGAATTGTACAAAAAAAGCACTATCGGAGTCCTTCAAAGGTGCATCTCCAAAGGGGAAGGGCGGAATCTTTTGGCAGAAATTCACGCCGGACTCGGCGACCATCACGCCGCAGCCCGAGCTCTTGTAAGCAAGGCCTTCCGTATAGGATTCTATTGGCCAACGGCCCGGGCAGATGCACAGGACTTGGTCCAACGCTGCGCCGGTTGCCAGCTCTTTGCAAATCAAAGTCACATGCCACCCACCGCCCTCCAAACAATCCCCATTACATGGCCCTTTGCAGTCTGGGGGCTTGACATGGTTGGACCCCTTAAAGGGGGAACCCACAAGAAAAAATACTTATTGGTCATGGTGGATAAATTCACCAAATAGATAGAGGCCAAACCTGTTAAAACAGCCGAATCCGGACCGATGATAGACTTCATATCGGGGGTTGTACACCGTTATGGTGTCCCCCGCAGCATCATCACTGATAATGGCACAAACTTCACATCCGATGAGGTAAAACTCTGGTGCAGCAAAATGGGCATCAAGCTCGATTATGCTTCAGTCTATCACCCACAAACCAATGGTCAAGTCGAGCGAGCAAACGGTCTTATAATGAGTGGCATTACAGCCAGATTAGTGCGCTCCTTAACGGAGTCTAACACGCACTGGGTAGAGAAGCTCGACTCCGTAATCTAGGGGCTGCGGACCACGACGAATCGTAGTACCGGATATACACCCTTCTTTATGGTGTATGGCGCAGAGGCAGTCTTGCCCTATGACATAATTCATGACTCACCTCGAGTGCGCATGTATGAAGAAAGAGAAGCCGAGCTCGATCGGCAGGACGGTTTGGACACCCTGGAGGAGGAGCATGACTTAGCCAAAGCCCGTTCCACATGTTATCAGCAACAGGCTCGCAGATACCAAAGCAGAGAAGTACGGGCCAAAACTTATAACATTGGCGAACTAGTTCTACGCCTGTCGGATATGAAAAAGAACAAGCTCGAGCCCAAATGGGAAGGTCCCTTCATTATTGACCAAGTTCTGACCGGTGGAGCGTACCGACTGCGGGATGCATCGACTAGTCGACTCGAGCCGAACCCATGGAACGCGGCCAGGCTCCAAAGATTCTACGCCTAGCACCGGACTCTATGTTAGTCCCCTCCCTTTGTCCATTTTCTGCATATACATTATCTGTCTTGTTTTCTTTCTTTCTTTTATTATTTCTATAGGCCTTCAAGGGTCACCTTGTGCCTCGCATGCACATTACAGATGCGCCAGCCGAACTCTTCATACCTGGGGGCTTCTTTCACAGAAGCATAAATTATTTATCTGGGCCTCATGCCCCACACCTGTGTTATACTTCCGCATGTACCTTTTTTCACCATTATATGCATCGATATGACTTAAGTTTTGGCCAAGCTAGGTTGCCTGGCTCTTGTATTTATGCCTTACGTTCCCGTTAATTCGGCTAGGGCATAAGGGGAGCACCTCTGCGATTGTTACTGCCGGGTCAGCCGGATGTGTACCTTAGACTGGGTGAAGCCGAAAGCTAGCGTTCTTAAGGGAATATTAGGTCGGTGAACAAAAGATGATTTTTATTTATTGTCCATATCTGCCCCCAGATGTTTTTCCTGCGTTTCCTATCGCAGTCCGTACATGCACTTTAGGGCATGCTTACCCAGGGAAAGGAACCCTTAACGGAACTATTCTCCCTGGAAGATGTTTCTTACTACCCATGTAATATAACATGGCTAGTTGGGCACTTGTCTGATAAAGCACTAATGACCCCTACGCCTGGTCTCCATGCATACCCCGGTTCATATATAACTGAGCGGGTATTCAGATACACTCCGGACTATTGGGCCCGGAGGTTGAAGCAAAAAGGTCCGCAATGACAAATGATCTACAATCCGGCTAGAAGGCATTATACATGTCACTTTAATTACATAGCCATGCAGACTGACTAAATTCCTCTTCTATACCATCCAACAGGCGGTCTAGCTTACAATCCTGTTGAGAATACTTTGCGGCTAATTCTACTTGCCCATAAAGTTAGCTAACAGGGATCTCTTTTCCGTCAGGCCCCACAGGTCCGACCTCGGCCATGTGATTTGGGTCTGCCTTGGTATACCGCGTCTTCACCATGGCCCAGGCTTCTCTGGCACCCTGTCGGTAGGATGATATCTTCCATAATCGGAAGCGCCGCCGTGCTCCCTTGAGCTTCTCCGCAATCTCGACAATGCCTTCTGGCAGGGAGACGGATGGCCACAAGGCCTGGGCAACACCTTGCATCACCTGCCGAACTTGTTCCTGTAGATGTGACAGCTCGGATAGAAGATCACCCGCAGACCCGGGCATTTCCTCCGCGGGACGACCCGTCAGCATACCTACAGACATAACGCTGTTAGTCGGCTTCTTCGCCGAACTCCTTTAAAAGGATTTGTTTAAGCACTTACTGAAAATGCCGCGCCGAAGCCACTTATTCTCCTTCTCGGAGTCTGCAAGCTGGCCCCGACGTCTTTTAGTTCCACGCTCAACTTAATATTGGCATCTTGGAGATTGTTTTTCTCCCGCCTAACCTCAGTCAGCACGCGTTTGCCAGCCTCTAGCTGCCGCATAACATGCTGGTCCTCCGGATTATTTCCGGATTCATCTGCAACATCTGTTGTTACATCTGCAGCCATGCCGCACGTTATATGGTAACCATCATTCTTTAAAGTAAATGTTACCAGCAGGTGACTTTTTCGGTTCCTGCAGTGCAGCCACAATAGCCCGCAGTAGGGTCTTGCATTCCTCCAGCTCTTGTGACAGCCTAGTATTCTTCTCTGTAAGAACCTGCACAATAAAGATGATCCTTAAATCAGTTCTGCTAACTGTTTCAAGTCTCAGGGGCTACTGATACACATAAATTGTCAGATTTACTCACCCGTACATCCTTTACATACTGATCCGTGGCTCTGGCTAGACCATCTTGAGCAGCACGGAGGTACGCCTCTCCAGAATTGAAGGCGTCAAACGCCTCTGGTGAGAAGCAAGCATCACGGAGTACGGCCCAGCTGCGCCTATGATTCATGGCGCTTTCCACTTCTGAGTTTGTAGCGGATAATCTATCCGCATCCTCTGTAGGGGGATTATCCAGCGCCTGCTCCATATCGGCTTCTGCCTCCATATCCGGTCCTGGCGCCTGACTGGTGGAAGCTTGATTGGCAACATCGTCGGACATATTCCGACGAGCGTTTTTTCTGTTAAAGAAACACGGGCGTCATTACATTTTGAGAAAGACGACAACCACGGGGCAGGGTTTTTCTTATACCTTTGCGCTGACATCTCCGTCCTGACCGCCTTCCTTTTTGGCCTACCCAGCCTCGGTGCCTCTTGTTGGCGAGTTGCTGCGGGTTCGGCAGGGCGTCCCGAATGCCTTCCCTGTAAAAGATGCCATGTGTATATGGTGGGTGAAGTGCCTAAAAGGGGATCCTAATTTTGGAGTTGGGATTTTTGGTTTTTCTTACTTGCGATGCAGGGAGCAGTCCAGGATAGTCGGCCGTAATGGCCACCATGGCATCGTTGTAGCTTAACTGATAGAACTACCGGTCTATCAGCTCCACGGAGATAACTGGATCTTCTTCAAATCCGGAGTCGAGGGCCCGGTCAGGGTCCTCCGGTTGTGGAGAGGGGCTACTGACCTCCCTTATGGCTTTTCGCAGTTCCTACCGCAAAAGTGGCAAGGTGAGTACTTACGACAAAGAATGTAGGAAAAATGAGAGCAGGGAGATATAACTTACCCAGCTTGGAGGATTGTACATGGAGAATCCATCCCATGGCTTGATGCGGGTAAACTCCTCTTCCTCACCCTTGAACAGTTTGGACAGGATTTTCGCTAGAGCGGCAGCATTGTCCGGACCCTTACGCCCGCAGTGGGTGGCGTCATCCGCCCTGTTATAACACCACAAGGGGTGCCCACGATATTGAAGTGGCTGCACTCCCCGCATTATGCAAATCGACATAACTTCAATTATTGTCAATCCTGATTGAGCCAGTGCTTTGATCCGGTTCATCAGATAGAGGACTTCCCTGTTGTCATCCGCCTAGGGGCTCCGTGGGCGCCAACTTCGGTGCTTCATCAGAGGAGCATTGTTGAACTCAGGAAGACCCCGCCGAATAGGGTCTGGAAGGGGAACATCCTCCATATAGAACTGACGGTGTCCTGGACTAGGGGGTACTCATCACGTCGTCTCCCGATCAGTTGGATTGGGCCGAGGACCCCCATGGCCGCATACTCATGGGCCAGCTCGGACAGTTGCCACATACAAGGAAGATTCCACAAGACTTGGTGATCAAGACAAGGACTCCTCCCCACCGGCGTATTCGGCTAGGACTCTTGTTATCCTAGGCCTCTGGTGCATTATATAAACCGAGGCCAGGCTAGTCGATAGATCATATACAACAATCATACCATAGGCTAGATTTTAGGGTTTAGCCTCTCTGATCTCGTGGTAGATCTACTCTTGTACTAACCATATCATCAATATTAATCAAGCAGGACGTAGGGTTTTACCTCCATCAAGAGGGCCCGAACCTGGGTAAAACATTGTGTCCCCTGCCTCCTGTTACCATCCGCCCTAGATGCACAGTTCGGGACCCCTACCCGAGATCCGTCGGTTTTGACAGCGACATTGGTGCTTTCATTAAGAGTTCCACTGTGTGATCGGCAAAAGGATCGATGGCTCGTCTGCAGGTCAACTGCGATGTCGGCATCTTCGTCGCCGGCTCGACTGGTCACCTTGGATCGACCGAGGACCGTGCTCCATCTCCGATCGTCATGTTCGGACGAGGGCCTTCATCAACATCAACTCCGATCTCTATCAAGATCATGGAGGAATCATCCATGGAGCTCGGGGGCTCAACGCCAACATTGCCCTCGGGCAACCGTACTGTTTTTCCGAATAGCAAACTTGTATCTGCTGCCACCACCTCTTAGAGCATCACTTTGACGATCCCTTTGGTGTAATTGTGCGGAATTGAGTCTACAACAACCATGCAAAATTTTCTCGAGTTCTGATGGAGGAATTTCCGACTATCTACGATATACCGGACCCTGTCAAATCTGGATGGGAATCTGGATGAGTTCAGGGCGTGGTCTCCAGAGCCTAGCTCGGAGGTCCTTTGGAAGATCCAACCGTTCATCTACTATGGAATTCCCAAATCTACCACCCCTCCAAATTTCCGCTCGATCCGACGGTTCAAACTCCGGGAACCTTCCAATGAGTGGATCAATTTTCGGATCCGTTTTCTGCGCGAATACAGATCCGACCTGAATTCATGTTTCTTTATGAACGTGATATTGGACAACCTTTTTAGAGGAATTCTCTTCTAGGGTATTGTGCATTGTTTTTAAACACGTGCCCGTAAATTTTTAAGCCTCCCCTGAGGTCGCCTTCATCATCATGCTGGTGTCAAACCAGTCCGGCGATATTGCTCCAAGGCTGCCGACCTGCGCTAGACACGTCGTCACTTTGTTGAGCCGAGCTCAACTTCTTCGGATCATCTTCTCGGCAAGCCGAACAAGAGTCCGGCATCGCGAAGGATAAATCATCACCAACATCGCCGCCCCACAGATTACACGGAGCGGGCATACCGGCATCGCCGCACGGTCACTTCATCAAGCCGGCATCGACCACATCACGACCTGCATCAGTTGGGTCGCACTATTGCTTCTTCAAGCTGGTGTCCATCACGCCGACCTACTTCGACTCATCGGATGACATTGAGGCTTCGACATCTCGGCTGGACCGGGGGCTTCGCCATCAACCTACTCCGGAGACTTCGGTGTCACTAGCCGACCAGCTCCATCACGTTAGCTGGACCGAGGGTTTTGCCTCGGTGAGCCAAGCTTTGCCAGCATCGCCATACCGTCGCTTTATCGCCCATCAGGCAATGGGTGTGTGGATCGAGTCCCAATTTTGGGAATCACCTTTCTTCGGATTGCTACTACAAATAAACCAGGTCTATCAAATGATGGCCGCATTAACGATGGTCGCGTGGTGGTTCAGTCGGTTTCCGTACATAGTCCGGCGAACGCCGCATCCGGAACTCGGACCGACCTGTGAATTCAGGCTTTGCCACGCCTTTACCGCATCACACCGACGCCCTGCATCGACATTGACTTCGGCTCCAGGACAAATTTTTTTATTACTCACTTTGCATAAATTATTTATTATGCAACAATTTTTTTAATTATTATTATTACTATTATCTCCGGTTTGCACTATTTTTTGTGCACATGAAACTGATCCAGTGACTTCGACGTCACTCTGCCGGTCTGCATTGACCGTGCTATGTCACCACTTCGGCGTGTCGAGCTCTCCGGTCCGCCACCTCGGGACCGGCTTGGGGGATGGAACCTTGTCCCGCATCAAGCTCGGACCGCGTCATCAATGTCGAACACATTAACCAGCTAAGTCTCTTTCATGCTCACAGTTTTAATTTTTAACTTGTGTTCGGTTCGACCAAGCATTATACTTTTTTGGAAAAAAGTTGCTTGTAAAATTTTTTCCTTGTCCAAACTTTGTTTGTGACACACATATTCAAATACCCCGTTTATTTGAGGGCTTCCTTTATGAAGCTTTTCCTCTTGCATATGATTATACTTGTACGGCTTCGTTCCTTGTTCGTGTATTACGCCACAATATGCACCATATTGGCTTAAGCGATTTGCAAGCTGGGTTGCCTAGCTCCTATGCTTATCCCTACGTTCCCGATTGTTCGGCTAGGGAGTAAAGGGGGCACCTCTGCGATTGTCACCACCGGGTCCTCCGAGCTCTGACCTCAAACTGGGTGAAGCCAAAAGCTAGCACTCTTATTGTTTTCAATCATGGTCGGCACTCAACGGAACTCATGAGTACAAAAAATCTATTGCACAAGTCTCGTAGTAATAATGAGCACCGAAGAAAGGTATCAGTGGGGGTACTATTTTCTTTGAAGATGCTTCTTACACTTCGTCTGTAATATAGCATAAGTTCCCTGAGCGCGCTTTGTCTGTTACAGCCTTATGGCCCGGTTGCCTGGTTATCGGAAACACTGTCGATATTCTCGACAGGTGGAGTACATAACACTTTTCGGTCCTTGACCGAAGAGGGAGAAGCCGGCGGTCGGTTAAGACGCGTTTAAAGTTCAGTTGAACAAAGATATGATATTAGTACTTCGGTGCATACAATCATTCTGAAGGCCAGTCTTCGGACGACTTCTTCGGGGTACCAGACAGGTATCCAATATCGGCGATGCGCCATATTTTGGCTCCGCCCACTTGATAAAGTGATTCCCTCTGTGTGCGAGGGACGAGGCAAAATAGCCTTTTCCACAGCTCAAAGTGAGCCTCGTAGCCCAAGAACAACTCGCAGAGAGCAACATAGCCGGCGATATGTAGAATGGAGGCAGGGGTGAGATTGTGTAATTGGAGGTCGTAGAACTTCAGGAGCCCGCGGAGAAATGGATGAATTGGAAATCCGAGTCCCCTTAGTAAATAAGGGACAAGGCAAACCCGTTCCCCCATGGAGGGATAGGGAAAGCTCTCTGCTTGCTCCCCGCCATTGTAAGTGGCAAGCCCGGCTCGAACGGGCACCATATACGCCGAAGGGAGAAATCCCTAAGTCTGCAGTTCAACTAATCGACTGTGCGGGACTGAACACCTCTCCCAATCACCGAGCTTAGGGCTACGGGGGCGGGAGGAGGAGCTGCGAGGGTCCGCCATGCTGGAATGGATATTTCTGAAAAGCGCTCTGATGGATTCTCGCTGGGGGAGGATGGTATGGATCGGATCTAAGGATCCCCGTCCCTTTAATAGACAATTTATTTATCTGCCTAGGGGGGCGAATGTAAAAACGCCCTAGCACCTCGTATTCATTCGACACGTGGGAGATATCCCTTATTGGGCACAGAAGCCAAGAGGTCCGAACATTTATGGACCGGACACTGCTTTACAAACAATTGGAAATTGGAGAAGAACCCGCCTTGCAATGTCGAAGACAATACTGCGCGTCGGACTCATTTTCATTGAAGCCTGGTTCGGGGGCTGCTGAGGGAGTCCTGGATTAGGGGGTCTCCGGACAGCCGAATTATATCCTTTGGCCGGACTGTTGGACTATGAAGATACAAGATTGAAGACTTCGTCTCGTGTCCGGATGGGACTCTACTTGGCGTGGAAGGCAAGCTAGACAATACGGATATGTATATCTCCTCCTTTGTAACCGACCTTGTGTAACCCTAGCCCCCTCCGGTGTCTATATAAACTGGAGGGTTTTATTCCGTAAGACAACATACAATCATAGCATAGGCTAGCTTCTAGGGTTTAGCCTCTATGATCTCGTGGTAGATCTACTCTTGTACTACCCATATCATTAATATCAATCAAGCAGGACGTAGGGTTTTACCTCCATCAAGAGGGCCCGAAACTGGGTAAAACATCGTGTTCCCTGCCTCCTGTTACCATCCGCCTTAGACGCACAGTTCGGGACCCCCTACCCGAGATCCACCGGTTTTGACACCGACAATAGTAGTTTGATGTAAGAACATGGAGTGATAGGCAGATGTAGTATGTACCAAAAACAGGAAGGCGTGTCATATTCACATGTATAATATGTAAGCTAAGGAGATGCAATTTAACAAACTAGGAGCATTGATGAGGGATACACAAGAAAAGTAGTTTGATGTAAGAACATCGTTAATAGAAAGACGTAGTATGTACCAAAAACAGGAAGGCATGTCATATTCACAGGTATAATGTGTTAACTAAGCAGATGCAATTTACCCTAATTAGAAGCATTACAAGGTAGACACCATATGCAACATGCAACCACATATCACACTGCCAAGTAAGAGCAAGCACCTGCGATGGTGGTGTGGGGGAATTGCGGTGATCAACTAGAGAGCTACGTTGACTATCTTCATTTAGCCTTGCTATTTCTTGAGAATCATGTGGGGAGGATGACACTGCACTCTTTAAACGAGTAGGGCGTCTCACAGTAACCCACTCGGGTGACTGTCTCATCATAAGTGATTGACGAGGGATACAAAAGAGCATTAGTTTGATGTACGAACAGGGTTAATAGACATATGTAGTATGTATCAAAAACAGGAAGGCATGTCATTATCAAAGGTATAATGTGTAAAGTAAGCAGATGCAATTTAACCAAATTGGAAGCAATACAAACTAGACAACCATATGCAACATGCAACCACATTTGATAGCGCGAAGTTAAAGCAAGCACCTGGGATGGTTGTGTGTGGCGATTGAGATCATCAACTGCAGAGCTACGTTTACTGTCTCCAACTGCTGACACTGCACCCATTAGAGCGCTGAAACGCTTAGTGCTTATCTTCGAATTACACTAGAGCGACTTCTGTCTTTTCTTTTCTGCATTCATCAACACTGCGTCAGAGTCTGAAATACCCATGGATAAAAAAACAATAGTGTGAGTATGGGTGAAGTGTATGCACAATTAGTATAGTGTAAAGGTAGCAGATAGCAGGTCAGTGAGAAATAAATGACGGAGACATATGATAGCTCTAGAACATGCATGTCACACTAAATTACTACAGGATTCTATGAAAATAACAGTCGACTGAAAGCAAATAGGTCAGTCCATTTTTCTGCACCGTCCGATGTACAAAGAACGGGCAGATCACCTTCATCTACCTCCAGCCAGTCAGTGTTGACGATCTTCCTGGAAACGCCGGCGACCACTGGCCCAGTATTCACTACAAAAAAATACAGTTCCGTGATGATACGTGTTTGTCACAGTAGGTCGCTTTTTTTGTCATGCATGTACATCCATGACAAATTTATGACAGAATCAAGATAGTCATACATGTGCTGTCATAGAAGTGTTCCATGACATTACCAATATTATCATCACGGAAGTGTCCACTTCCATGACAATAAATCGCGCGTCATAGAAGTGCTTTCGTCAAGGGTGACCGACACGTGGCATCCACCGTAACGGAATGCCATTAAGCTATCGGGTTGGGTTTTGGGTCCGATAACCCGTTAACAGCCCCGACTAATGGGGATTTTCCATGTGTAAAATCATCATTGGCTAGAGGAAACACGTGTCGGCTCATCGTTGGGAGAGATGTCATCCACTCACTGGACAGAAGGTGCCTATGATACGTCGACATGTGGCACGGCCCAACAGTGGCCCATTCCTATGAAAAGGCCAGCCCATTTGACTTGGTCAAAAGCTGGCGGGCCAGCCCATGGAAAGCCTGTTAACGGCCTATTCGCATATAGCCCATTTATAGCCCGCTAACCCAAGGCCCGTTACGCCCTATCCGAATTAGGCCCAGTAGCGTCATTTGGGCCGTCCAATATGATTCCAGCCCATTTTCACTTCTGGCCCATGTATAGCCCATGACGTCTTTCGGCCCATATGAGGCCCTTTGTAACTCTTGGCCCATTAGCGGCCCATGCTGAAACTGGCCCGTAATGAACAGTGTATTACTTTACACCCATTAACGGCCCATGGTGAAACTGGCCCGTAATGAACAGTGTATCACTTTATACCCATTAACGGCTTGTTATTCCGTTGGGCCGTTTCCAGCCGAAGTTAACTTTCGGCCTTCTGAGGGCCCATTTATTCTTGGGCTCATTTGCAGCATTCAGTTACTTACGGCCTGTTACTGTCATTTTCTGTTTGTGGGCCAAATTCAGCCTGTCATTACAGTTGGCCCGTTTGTGGACCGTTAGTCTGTTGGGCCATTTTCATAGCATCACCAAATACGGCCTATTAACGGCCCGTTATGGTCAGCCCATAAAATGTAAGATTTCCATTAAAGGCCCGTCTACGGCCCATTAAAGGCCCGTACAAGACCCATAAATGAGCCGGCGGCCCATGGATCCTACGATACGTAGAAGGCCCATGGATCCTACGAGACGTAGACGACCCATGGATCCTACGAGACGTAGAAGGCCCATGGATCCTACGGCCCATGAAGGGCCATGGTTGGGTGAATTGGCCCCCGTTTGAACGATATAGCATATTCAAAGAATTATCCTACTCAATACTATCACCTCTAAAAAGCCTACACTATTACAACAAAGAGATCAAGGCATAGAAAGGTAGAATAATCCTACACTATACAATAAGGAAATTACAGCCGATTATACCCACTAGGCATTATGGTTCAGCACAGGTGATAATAAAGCATACACAAACAGTAAATTACATACACTGGGCAAATACAGCTCATACATCATGGACGCGCATCAACTTAACTCCATTTGAACTATAATCTCTTCAGAAAATAGGATTGGCCGGATTCAGATAGCACAAATTTCAGTCTGCAAAATCTCCAATTCCTTCATGGTTACCTCAGTGTCTTGTTTCATTTTTTGACTCCTGCATCTAATACCTGCATGTCCAGTCTCAACTTGTTGATTATACGTTGGCAATCATGTACACGTTGTCTTGCCACCTCTAGTTGATGCTCGAGAACATCAGCACATTCCAATTCCAATCCATAATAATTCGGTAATGGCCATGCCGCACTGCTCGCGGATCTTTGTGTTGATGTCACTTCATCCTGAAATGTTTCTGTAAGTACACATGACTAGGGCAAAAATATAGTTACAACAGTGAAGCAAACAAGACACTATTTTGTACTACATGGCAAAACAGGACTAACAATAATGTTACATGTCACTTTCAAAAAAAATGTTACACGTCATGAAGCATAAGCAGGTGATATTTTAAAAATTATAAAAAAGATAGTCTGTGCAGCCTGCATACAGAAATCCCTCTTAGCTTACCAGAGGAGCATGATGTTGGGGCCCAATCGAAAACACAGACAAGTTACAAATTTAGACAGCACGTTGCATATAAGTAAGCAAGCAGTTGGCCATTTTGTGCCTCAATTAAAGTCTTAGGGAGCATAATGAACAGCAGAGGGTTTCATACAAACATACTACAGCAGGCAAAACTATGCAATCATTAGCGTAGTATAAACTAGATTGTGAGCCTCATGCAATAATAGTTGGTTAATAGACTTCAAAGCTTCAGGCACACTTCGGCAGAGTAATTAAATGGTAAGGCCTTTAATTATGTCAACTAATAGTGATACAAGTACCGAACATCAGGCATGATTATTTGGGCATCTCATTAACTGAGGACAAATAAAGCAATTGAAAAGAGAAAATTAACTATGCCTGAAACAAACAAGGAATTGAACTGTTGAGTTGCATACAGTGACTTACCTTAGCAGGTTGAAGAGGCTCAGCGCAGCTCCTACTTCTCTTGCAAGGCTCCTTCCTAACATCTTGTACTTGGAAATCCTCAATCTTATCTTCATTGCACCCCCTCTGCAAGGTGACACAAACTAGTTACTCGTCTCCTTGGAAGATAAATATGCATACTTTCCAGTCTGTGAACACAAAAGGATGAGATTATAACAAAACAACACCACATAATTATGTCAACTAGTTACTCGTCTCCTTGGAAGATAAATATGCATACTTTCCTAACATACTTGCCTACTGTAGTGTACAGCCAAACCTTTATGTCACCTATGAGTTAGACAAGGCCCCACTACAGCAGCCCTTAGTGTTTAAATCGTTGACAAGCTCTGTTAGAGTGTTAGGTCAAGAACAACAAGTAATCAAAGCAAACAGTCCTAGTATGGCTGGCTGATGCAAACAAGCAATTGAACAGATGTGTGAGCAAATCTTACATATCAAGAAAAGAAGCAAAGAAGGAGGCTTAAAGACCATCACTTGACTGACCAGATTTAAGGGGCATTTAAACATCATGTGCAACGTATGAACTAACATAAACATTGCATATTCCAGATTCTACAATGGAATGCACATGTATTAGGTTATGCCATGTATGATGATGCCTAAATGTACAGATAGCAGGCAGGAGTGATTCATCATTGCACGCACAATTGAATTGCAGGTTAAGGGCCAGTTCGATTCCGCCTTTTCAGGGCATATTGTCAAAATAAGCCATAAAAGATGTAAAGAAGTCATTTTTGAGTTATGGGCTTGGGCTTAACTAATTTCGCTTTGGAGGGGGGTGTTTCGGGTAGAACCTCACTAAAAATTGAAGGGAAGGGGAATAGTGAAATGACTCTGTTGTCTGCCTATATTACACTCAAAATGCAACTGCTGACGCCCGTGTCACACCTGACCCTCAAGTAAAAACAAACACGCAAGCATTCATTGCCCTGCCCGCTTGCATCTCCTCTCCCCTTTCCCTCTACCTCGATCCCCTGCCTGCAGCACTAGGGTTCCTCCAGCGAGCCGTCGCCACTGGTGCACTACATCTTGTACTTTTTCATTGTGTAACCCTATCTGCAAGTTGACACGGCTAATTTCAGACATCTCTACATGATACTACATTGCATATCCCTTGCGCATATTTAAACCACCAATTAACGATTGTGTGCGTACCATAAACTAGCCATGACTCTGTATGCTGGACTAGCAGGCACTCTAAGGGAGCCTAATGTAGTGCACTGGAATTCCTACATGCCACCTACGATTTTGTGTAATGTACTGCCCCTGTTCCTAAATATATGTCTTTGTAGAGATTCCAGTATGGACCACATACAGATGTATATAGATGCATTTTCGAGTGTAGATTCACTCATTTTGCTCCGTATGTAGCCTATAGTGGAATCTCTAGAAAGACTTATATTTAGGAATGGAGGTACGAGGTAGTATCATGTATGACATCTACATATCTAATTTAGCATCCAGTAGTAGAAATCATTGTCTACACAAAGGGATTACTGGTCGAAAATCCTAGCAAAGCACGCTGGCAGGCACAGAACAATACAAGAGAGAGAGAGACGCGCTTACAAGATCATAGCAATGCCTCAGTCCAGGATCTTGGTTGGCCAAGCTGTTAGATCCAGAAGAAACATCATCCTTGTAGTTTTTGCCAGCTGCATAACAGGTAACAGCGACCGGTTAGTATATTTGAAGTACATCGGGCAGGTGATGCTGGACGGGTTTAAAGGTGACAAGTACCTAGGCCATGGCGGGTGCTTGGCATCTCTTCAGACTATGGGAATCAGGTTAGAAACGTCGAGGGTGATGACGCTGCGCTGGCTGTCGGTGTCCGGTAAGGAGATCTAGAACCGTTGAGTAGGGTGTTTGTGGAGCGGCTCCGGTACGGTGGACTACGGTGTGGGCGAAGCGGATCTATGGCCGTGGACGAGGGCGTAGGTGAAGCTGCTCCGATGGTTGGGTTAAGGATGGTGTCGACGATGCGGATCTGCGGCCGTGGACGGGGCATCAGAAGCTGCTCTAGTGGTATGGTTAAGGGTGGTGTCGATGATGCGGATCTGCGGCCGTGCATGGGGCATCAGAAGCTGCTCCGGTAGGTTGGATGAGGGTGCGAGGAAGCGGATCTGAGGCCGTGGACTTGTGAGTTGGCAAAGCGGCCCCGGTAGGGTTGAGAATGATAGGCGAAGCTACTCCGGTAGGGTTGAGGAAGGTGTCGGCGAAGCGGCTCCGGTAGGGTTGAGGAAGGTGTCGACGAAGAGGATCAGAGGCCGTCGACGGGGGCGTTAGTGGGGCGGCTCCGGGGGGTGAGGATGAAGCGTCTCCAGTGGGGAGTATGAATGAGCCGCTGCAGATGCGCAGCGGTTGACGAGAGTACCGGCTAAGCAGATCCGGCGCCGTGGACAAGGCCGGCACTGAATGGGCTGTGGTACAGTGGTGGATGAGCAGTCTACTTGTTTCTAGGGGAGGTGGGAGAGGTAGATGCGGCCGTAGAAGCAGATCCGGCGAGGTGGATGCCGCTGGCAGTGAATGGGCTATGGTACGCCGGTGGATGAGCAGTCTAGGGTTTCGAGAGGGGAGGGGAGAAAGGGCGATGAAGTATGGGCGACATGATGTAAGATGCTCTGGTGCTGTGGAGTTAGTCATTTTTGCGGGAGGGGGAGAGGAAATGGGGGTGGCGTGTAGTGGGGGAACCGGAAGTTACCAAAGCAGCCCCGACCTATCATGTAGATGAGGGCGATATTGTAACTGTTGGTCTCCGTGCACCAAGGAAAAAAGGGGGATTTCGCATGCTAAAGACTAAGGTGGCGGAAATTTTAGAAGGAGCCGGGAGATTTTGCCGCCCGCGAGATCGTTCGTATCCAGTTTCAACTAATTTTGGACCGTGCTAGCGGGAAGGTCATGCTAGACTGTGTACACGGGGCACGCGTCAGCAGTTAATAACTGGTGTGAAGTCCACCCCAGAAAAAAGACAATAACTCGGGATGATGCGCCGATAACTTGGACGTTCACACGGGCACGGCGAATCGTACGGGTGTAGTGGCGCGTTCACAAAAAAGGGATCAAACGCTCAGCCTATGTATTTCTCGTGTAAATAGATAATTTAGTGCCATTGGTTATTTACTTTAAACGTAATGCATTGACGTGTTAGTGTAGAGGCACACAAAAAGAAATGGATATTGTAGTCAGCTACTTAAAAGTGTTACCTCATATGATTACATAGCCTCCATTTCATAAATTGCGTACCCGTTGAATTCATATATGAATATTACATATATTACTTCAAAATAGAAACTTAAATCATCCAAGACTAATGAATTTGAATGCAAGAGTAACAATGGTGCATGTTCATGATAGCTACATTGGTTGTTTGAAGAAACATCACTGTAACTTTGGCATGCACAACTAAAAAGGCTTATTTAAATAGAAAAAATGTGATATGTGAGTGTCCAATCTTTATAGCGTTGAATCGATATTGTACCTTTGGCCACGATACGAAGTAGATATTGACTTATGTTCAAGCGATGCACGTCCACGATCGCTAGATAGTGATACGTGAATGAATTGTGCAATCTCTCTCACACGCATACATATCTCATTTCCCTGTGGGCATCGGAATCACACACGCGCACTTCGTGTATTTCTCTCCCTCCGTCAGGGTTAAATTCGTCTTTCTACCCCGTCCTACAAGTCTCTCACACAGAAACACACACGCTCTCTATGTCTAACACGCCCACCCCTTTAATTCCGCCCACCCACAGCCACTAATGTCTCTCACACATATGCTATCTACCTATCCCTTAATATAGCTAGATATGTGTCACACAAACTCCTTCTCCCTACTAGCAAGATGCCCATGCGTTGCACGGAACATCAAGATGCATTTGTATGAGAAGTTTATCTTGTGGGAGAAAAGGATGAACGAGGGAATGCCTTATTTGCAAATGCGGAGAGGGGTGTGGGTATCTTTTTGCAAAATTGCCATAGTTTCCTTCCTGTCCGTCGGATATAAATTGGATGGCCTATATTGCAGGATGGCAGGAACACCATCATCACCAACTCTGTTTTTTATAAGAGTAGAGATATGTGAGTGTCACTGCCCCCCCCCCACACACACCCACACTTCCCAACACCGAAGGAGTAGGGTGACACCTCGATCTTGATACTAATCTATCGACTGGCTTCTCTCTCAAACATACACACACACACACTACCCGGCACCGAAGGAGTAGGGTGGCACATCGATCTTGATAATAATCCATCTACTCCTCTTTCAAACACACACACACACACACGCTAGTTGTGCCTCTGTGCCTACCGCGCACACTCTCGATACGTCTTTCTCTCCCTCCCCCAACAATGACAGCAGAAGGGTGACAACTCGATTTGATCATAATCTGTCAATTGGTTTCTCTCTCAAACATTGTGTCTCGGTGCCTCGCTCGGTAGCCCCCTCGATATGTAGACTTCTCGCGCGCGCACAGCTGTAGTGACGATGACGCTGAACCCAGTGTGCCTTGTTTTTACCGGCCTCATGTGATAGTTTTCACCCTGTTTTCTGTTAATTAACAAGGCAACCTTTTCTTTGTTACTACTAGTGAATCTGAAATCATTCGGGGCAGACATAAAATATATCACTTCAACCCAATTATCGCAGCAACTATTTTAAAAGAAATAAGCTAGCTGCCCGTGCGTTGCACGGAACATCAAGATGCATTTGTATGAGTAGTTTATCTTGTGAGAGAAAAGGTTGAACGAGGGAAGGCCTTATTTGCGAACGTGGAGAGACGTGTGGGTATATTTTTGCAAAATTGCCATAGTTTCTTTCCTATCCGTTAGATATAAATCCGACGGCCTATATTGCAGGATGGCACGCACACCATCATCACCAACTCTGTTTTCTACTCCCTCCGTCCGAAAATACTTGTCATCAAAATGGATAAAAAGAGATGTATCTAAAACTAAAATACGTCTAGATACATTTCCTTTTATCCATTTTGATGACAAGTATTTCCGGACGGAGGGAGTATTTGCTCTTTTAGAGATTTCAACAAGTGACTATGACCGGACCTTACAACATACTCAAAAAGTAGTCCATAATTTTGATGTTACCCTCTTTTCTTGGCGGATGCAGTGCCATCTGGATACCTCATAAATAATAAAGTACTAACATGATACTAATATGATACATGGCCCACAGGAGTACATAAGTATTATTAATACAGTTTTGCCTAGAACCATCGTAGATGAGATATAATTTGGGTCTCATTCATCTTTTACAGCCATTGGAATGTGATGCTATATAAGATGCGTGCTGTGCTGACGTGGGTTGTATTTGTTCTTGTGCAACGAACTGACCACTGCATGTCATGTTTGATAGTCTCAAGTCATTAAAAGCATACAAGCCCCACATCTCTTCTTGGTTGATTCCTCTATTTATGTCAAAAAATAAGAAACAACGTGAGAGTTAATGCACCACGCCTATGTTGTTTACTATTTGGTTTTCGTAAGATGACTTAATACTCACCTAGACGGAGGAAGTACTTGATTTGACAGCGGGCGGCGTAGTTCCCGATATGGCTTTAATGCAGACGAGGGAGGGAGTAGCAGTTCGCGGTATGTTGAATGGCCAATGCATCCTCCTTCAATTAATGCATGAGGGAAGTAATGGGAGGAGGTCCGGGAAAAGAGGCTGCACGATGTGAATGCAACGTAGTTTGCCCTCATTGCCCTCATATAAAGGCGTCCCTCCATTCCAATGCATCTAACACATCGTACGCACCTAAGCATTTGCCTAAGCACCTACACTAAGCGCAAAATAGCTCACTCCAGACCCATGGCGGCGATGCTCGTGAGCGGCCAGTGGCTACGCCAGATGGTCCACGATGCCGGCCTGCGCCATGGCGCCGAGGATCGTCTCCAGACGGTGTTGGAGGCCGGCTGGTGGATGGCCGCCTTCGACGCCAACTACGACTCTCAGTTGGACCAGATGATCGTTGCCACCAGCAACAAGTTCACCGTCCTCAAGAAGCTCGCGAACGACATCGCCGTACTCCTCCAGCCCGCGCGCCCGGGCTCCTCATTGCCTGCCACCCTAATCGGCCTCCATGGCCAGAACCTCTTTCAAGCACTGGTGGCCCTGCGACTGCCCGCCGACGCCATGAAGAATGTCCACCTGGAGGTCGCGCTCACCGTGAGGCGCCTCGCCCTGCAAGAATTCGTCGACCTACACATCCACATGTACAAGGAAATCATGTACATAGGTATCTACAAGGCCAGTGAGGACGCTACGAGATTGGCCTTCCTCAACCGGCTGGAAGCCTTGGATGCCTTTGCTGAGAAGCACCTCGACCTCGCCACAAAAGCCTCCGCTCCTTAGCCGCCAGTCGGTGGCCCGGCGCACTAAGTTGAGGAGGAGGAGGTCGTACATTCGTGGATCCATCTTTCTTCTTGCCTTTTGTAACCACCACTATGATCGCATCATCGTGGCCTTAATTCTTATTATGCTGTTGCATTCTCGTTCTAGTCAATACCGACATGTGCGATCCCTTTGCTTAATTATATGCATCACTGTAACTAGTACTCCATCCGTCAATTTATAAGTTGTGCTTACCTTTTCCATCAACTTCGTGCAACGCGCGGGCATCTTGCTAGAAACACTAGAATATGTCTATATAATCCGTATGTGATAGTCCATTTAAAATCTCAAAAAAGACAAATATTTAGGTATGGAGGGAGTAATACATTAGGCGTATATCAAAACAATAGTGATTTCTTTCAAGTTTGTGAACAAATACTACTATTCTACTACTTTGGATCCATCACAACGCATGGGCACATTGCTAGTAAAAGGAAAAGGCATGCCGCGTTCGCGTCGCACCACCACACGCCCGGGAATCGGGAGTACAACACGGCCCGTCCAGCACGACACATAGCTTAGGGAAGGCGTGTTGCCTGGCATTTTCACTTTCATGTGGGACCGCCGTTGAGCAAACCGACACCCCGCCCGCCGGCAGGTTGGAAAACAGAAACGAGGGGAAGATCTTGTTGTAGCACGGAAGCCAAGAAATTTGGTGTCAGACGGGGCTCGTTGATAGAGTAGGAGCATTCCGTACTAGTACTACTCCTACTAGTACCAAGTTTGTACTCCTAATACTATATTACTAGTACTACCACTATACAACTAGTAGGTACGTGCACGCACAACATCGTAGGAACAAAAAACGGGAAGATCTTGTTTTGGGTGATTTATCTTTTTTTCAATCAACATAGTATGAATAATATGATGTGGGGGGCACCCATGAAGCTTATGTGGCTTGGTTGCATGGCTACGGAAGGTTAGAGAAAAATAAATAGATAATGTGTTTAGAGTGCACTCCACTAAATAGATATATATATACTTTGGTTCCATTGCAACGGACCGGCACATCTATATCTATACCCCCTATATAGTGTGTGAAAAACTTTGAAAGTTGGTCGTTGGATGAAGCCAATCCGACGGTACAAAGATGGCAAATCCGAGCACTACTGGCCATTGGATATCATCCACCAGATTCTGCCACATGTATAATCTAGAAGACTCCATGGTTGAACTTAATTCATGACTAAGGGCCTCTTTGATTCATAGGATTGCAGAAACACGGGAATAGGAAAAAAGTAGGATTGGAATGGCATGTTCATTGGATCCCTATAGGATTTGAGTTTGTTTGATTGTGTCACATGAAAAACAAAGGATTTCTTTCAAGAGGTTGGAGTGCATGTTAGAATTCCTGTGAAACATAGTACAAATGAATCCTTAGGAAAATATTCTACATGATTCAATCCTACGAATCAAACGACCAACGTAGGAAAAATTCCTAAGGATTCTAATCCTTCAAAGATCCTATGAAAATCCTTTGAATCAAACAGACCCTAACTTTGCCACAACTAAGCTTAGGCAAAGTTATTAGTTCTTCAAAATGAGAGAAACAAGTTGGCAAGCCTAAGGGAATCTTGCCACATTTTTTGTGTGTATGTCATGTGGGGCCTTAGTGTGGCTTGCCTAAGGTGTGGCTTGAATCAAACACTCGCCTAAGTTAATCAAACTTGCCTAACCTTACATTCCACCAGATTTTGCCACATGTTAGAATCCAGAAAGCTCCACATGTAGAAGCATAATGCACAAACCACAAGAATCTCATGCGTGAAATGCACGTGTACCTTACTAGTACTAGTTGGTAGTAGTAAGAAACAAATTCTAGTTTTGGCACGAGCTCATACTACGGGAGCACCACAAGGCCTGCCGCGGGAGTTACATTTCCCTCTCGGGGCCCACGGGACCGAACTTCAGTGGCTTAGTGGTAGAAACAAGAAATGTGATGGTCGCCGTGGTTCAACTTCCATGGACAAGTTGTCATGTCCGCTGACACATGTATATCAAAACTAGAGTGTTTATATTTCAAGCACATGAACAAGTATTATTCTACTACTTTGGATCCATTACAACACACGGGCCAGCACATTGGTAGTAGTAGTGTCCATCTCTATCTCTAGAGGCCTTCCCTCGTTCATCCTTTTCTCTCACAAGATAAACTACTCATACAAATGCATCTTGATGTTCCATGGAACGCACGAGGATGTTTCCTTGGGGGTCTCTCCAGCGCGGCGTGGCCGTAGTTGCAAGTTGACGCCCCTTGAGATGCCGACGTTGAGGGGCACTCGGATTTCCTCCGATGAGCAGGTAAGATGAGTTTGATCACGTAGTAAATGCATTCTAAAGACTACTTCCATGTCCATTTCCTAATTCTCCCCCTGCCCACTGTTTCACAGGTTAGTCTCGGTGCGAGTGGAGATTGGCTTGCATATGTACGGGAGGGTACCAACATCAATTTGCACAACATTTACAACGGTGAAACCGTTCCCGTAGAACCTTTGTCCAACATTGGGATCAGCCATGCAACGGGCCACCGCATGAATTGGTACGATGGAACCACGGTGAGATTGAATAAGATAGCACGAACCTTGCACATGGCGGTCAAAGGCGGACCATGCTGTCTGCGGCCGATTTGTTGCCGTACGAGTAGGAAGACGCTGTGCTCCTTTCTAACCGCATCTTTGCAGTGACAAACCAGGGGACTTATTTTGTATGGGACAAATCCTATGATATACTCCCTCTCTCCCAGTTTATTTGTTTTGAATCTTTTCATTTTATAAGTTTCAAATTCAAATTTAGAGCTCCCCATTACATGTTGAGATTACAATGTCCATTAAATCGTTGCGTGCATGTATAGTAAAGAAACAAATCTCGAGTTTGGCACGAGTTCGTGCTGCGGGAGCACCACAAGCCCTGGCGCAGGAGTTACATTTCCCTCTTAGGGCCGTCGGGACTGAGCTTCAGCGCCTTACTACACCTACCTTTGAGTCAATAACATGTGGACCCGATAGGTGACTGGTCCACATGTAATGCTCCCGTAGGCAGAGGGGCAGTGGGGCCAAGAGGGGTGAGCCGCATGTCGGGGGACGTGTGGTCTCATGGGTTCGAGTGACGTCATGGGAATCGCGGGTGGCTGTGGTAGAAACTTGATGCTCGCCACATTTTAGGTGGCCTACATGTCATGCACACAAAGGCAAGGGGCGGTGCGATCGAGAGGGGTGAGGCACACGTCGGGGGGCGTGGTGCCATGGGTTGGAGAGGCGTCGTGGGAATCGCGAGATGAAACATGATGGTCGCCGTAGTTGAACTTCCATGGACAAGCTGTCATGTCTACGGATGCATGCACTGCATACCGATCACTAGAAGGAGTAGCAGAGAAAGCTATTTATCACAAACTTCTACAGGAATTTTGATTCTGGTTTGTAGGTCAGCAATGCTATTCAAATCAAGGTTGTACGGCTCCAGCTTCTGTTTGTCCCTTCGACAGCTGCCCCATAGAAGTATACGTCCTCCCGAGACAAGAAATCGTGAAGCTCACCTGGTATGGAGGGTGAGTGTATGATGTGGTACACCAAAACATCATCTTCGAGGCACAGCTGAAGGACGGCGGTGCACTGGATCTTCCCAGGGCCACGCTCTGTGTACTCTGCGTTGAGACCGATGACCCTCGTCTCTACCTTTTCGAGGGAGTTGGATACATTGTTGATCCACTGCCGAACAACCCTTGGGTGGACGGTGACTGAGGGAGTCCTGGATTAGGGGGTCTCCGGAAAGCCGGACTATATCCTTTGGCCGGACTATTGGACTATGAAGATACAAGATTGAAGACTTCGTCCCGTGTCCGGATAGGACTCTACTTGGCGTGGAAGGCAAGCTAGGAAGTACGGATATGGATATCTCCTCCTTTGTAGCTGACCTTGTGTAACCCTAACCCTCTCCGGTGTCTATATAAACCAGAGGGTTTTAGTCCGTAGCACAACATACAATCATACCATAGGCTAGCTCCTAGGGTTTAGCCTCGCCGATCTCGTGGTAGATCAACTCTTGTAATACTCATATCATCAAGAATAAATCAAGCAGGACGTAGGGTTTTACCTCCATCAAGAGGGCCCGAACCTGGGTAAAACATCGTGTTCCCTGCCTCCTGTTACCATCCACCTTAGATGCACAGTTCGGGACCCCCTACCCGAGATCCACCGGTTTTGACACCGACATTGGTGCTTTCATTGAGAGTTCCTCTGTGTCGTCGCTGTTAGGCTTGATGGCTCCTTCTATCATCGATAGCGATGCAGTCCAGGGTGAGACTTTTCTCCCCGGACAGGTCTTTGTGTTCGGCGGCTTCGCACTGTGGGCCAACTTGCTTGGCCATCTGGAGCAGATCGAAAGCTATGCCCCTGGCCATCAAGTCAGGTTTGGAAGCTTAAATTACACGGCCGATATCCGCGGAGACTTGATATTCGACGGATTCGAGCCCCTACCTTGTGCGCCACGCGGTCGCGATGAGTACGATTTAGCTCTACCATCGGACCGTATTCAGGAGATCGCACCGACAGCCGCTCCGAGCCTCAATTCGGAGCCAGTTGCACCATCCATGGACGGGTAGATAGACCCCGTCACGGAGGCCGTATCCTCAGCGGCGATCGAGCCGAATATCTACCTTACCCTTCATGAGAGCCGTGTTGCCAAACTGCCGGATCCTTCCCCGGCCACGGACTCCGAACCGCCTGCGCCCGTGCCTATCAAATCCGACTGGGCACCAATCATGGAGTTCACCTCCGCGGATATCTCTCAGCACTCGCCCTTCGGAGACATACTAAATTCATTAAAGTCTCTCTCCTTGTCAGGAGAGTCCTGGCCGAACTATGTCCGGCAGGATTGGGATGCGGATGACGAAGAAATTCGCCGCCCACCCACCACCCACTTAGTAGCCACTGTTGATGACTTAACCGACATGCTCGACTTCGACTCCGAAGACATCAACGGTATGGACAACGATGCAGGAGACGAACAGGAACCACTGCCCACAGGGCACTGGACACCCACTTCATCACATGACGTATACATGGTGGACACACCAAAAGAAAACGACGACGAGGAACGGAAGGATGCAATGAAGGGTTGTCCCCTCGAGAAGCAGTCAAAGCGGCGGCGTAAGCGCCGCTCCAAATCCCGCCTCGGCAGAAACAACAATCATATAGACCCAGCGTTAGAGTAGGGTGAACCATCGCCGGACCACGGCAACACAGAGAATCAAACCGAACAACCCGACTCTGTCAAAGATAATAGTCCGGACGACATCACACCGGACAGACACCCGGAGCAATAGAATGCCCGTCAAAGGCTTGTTGCTACCGCGAGGAGTCTAAAAAAGCAGAAGCAAAGGCTCAAGGCTGCGCAAGACACACTCAGTATCAGATGGAGTAAAGTACTCAACACAGCAGGGAAGTACGGCGGTAATCGCCCCACCAAGAGCTACCCGAAGCGGAAGTTGCTACCTGAATTTGATGAGGAGGCCTTAGATCCCCCGCAACCAAAATTTAAAACGGCCATATGGCCGGATAGATGACCTCATGGCCAACATTGAATGGCAAACAACGCCGCACATAAGCCAATACGCGATCCACACGAGGGCCCGCATCAAAAGGATGGCGCAACCAGATCCATCTATGGACCAGCAAGCACGCTCCAGCATACGATGCAACAAAACAAACATCCGAACAACGCGGTACACCCAGATGCAGGGGTGCCGCACACCCCCTATGTTTCACCGACGAGGTGCTGGACCATGAATTTCCAGAGGGATTCAAACCCGTAAACATAGAGGCATACGACGGAACAACTGACCCTGGGGTCTGGATTGAGGACTATATCCTCCATATCCATATGGCTCGAGGAGATGATCTCCACGCCATTAAGTATTTACCCCTCAAACTCAAAGGGCCAGCTCGGCACTGGCTTAAAAGCCTCCTCGAAAGCTCCATTGGAAGCTGGGAAGAGCTTGAAGATGCTTTTTGGGCAAATTTTCAAGGGACTTATGTCCGTCCTCCGGATGCGGATGATTTAAGTCATATAACTCAACAGCCCGGAGAGTCGGCCCAAAAGCTTTGGAACATGTTTCTTACTAAAAAGAACCAAATAGTCGATTGTCCGGATGCCGAAGCCTTGGCAGCTTTTAAACACAGCGTCCGAGACGAATGGCTTGCCAGACACCTCGGCCAAGAAAAGTTGAGAACAATGGCAGCATTAACAAGCCTCATGACCCGCGCGGGTAAGGATAGCTGGCTAGCCAGATGCAGCACCAGCGACCCAAGTACATCTTAAGTTAGAGATGGAAACGGGAAATCACGACGCAACAAAAATAATAAGCGCCAGAATAAAGAAGACAGCCCGAAGAGCGCGGCGGTAAACGCCAGATTCAGAAGCTCTCGGCCAGGTCAGCAAAAGCCGCCCTCTAAAGGCGCCAGAGATGAACTATCCAGCCTAAACAAAATTCTGGACCAAATATGTCAGATCCACAACACCCCCGATAAACCTGCAAATCATACCCCCAGAGAATGTTGGGTCTTCAAGCAGTCCGGCAAGCTCAACGCCGAACATAAGGGGCAGGATACACCAAGCGAGGACGAGGATGAGCCTCGCAAGCAAAGCACTGGGGAACAGAAGAAATTTCCACCAGAAGTCAAAACAGTACACGTGTTACACGTGATAAAGGGGAGAAACAAAGCGGCACTCCCAGATAAATACGCCCAAGGGCCTATCACCGTGGAGTTCTGCCACTGGCCGTCTCAACCGATCACCTTCGACCATCAGGATTACTCGGCAAGTATCCGGCGCGCAGGATGGGCTGCCTTGGTATTAGATCCAATAATTGACGGATACCACTTCACACGAGTCCTGATGGACGGTGGTAGCAGTCTAAACCTGATATATCAGGACACAATCCGCAAAATGGGGATAGACCCAACAAAACTTTTCCACAGCAATACTACCTTTAAAGGACTAACGCCAGGCCCAGGGGCTCATTGCACGGGCTCCCTGCTACTAGAGGTTATATTCAGCTTCCCCAATAACTTCTGTAGCGAAAATTTAACCTTCCACATTGCTCCGTTCCAAAGTGGCTATCAAGCACTACTTGGACGCGAAGCTTTTGCTCGCTTTAATGCAATACTGCATTATGCTTCTCTCACGCTTAAGATGCCCGGTCCACATGGCACCATTACAGTAAATGGAAATCTTGAGCGATCCCTGCACGCTGAAGATAGTGCGGCTGCCCACTAAAACGGCCTCACCAACTAAAGCATTCGATAGGTCGTCAAGACCACAGACACGGTTAGACGAGTCCGGCGCAGCTATATGTAATTCATACAGGTTTGATGGCCATACCCCTATTACAAATACAAGGGGCTCAACGAGCGCAGACAAGTGGCAACTTGTACTCATCTTAAATTGAACATGGTTTCTTTAAACCTACCTTTTTGCACGAAAACTTTTCACCTAAGTTCCTCTCTTTTACAGATGACCATCGTGCTACACCCGTCCAGGATACGGCACAACGGAGACACAGGCGCGGACGTGCAGCAGGGACCCGTCCCAAGGATTCTTTTTAGATTAAGACCCTGCGTCAACCTATTTTACTGTCTCTTGTTGATACACATCCCTCGGATTCTTAGTACAATTGAGAAGGATGCTGGCGTCTTGGCATGTGGCCACATCAGAGTAATACACGTACCTGGACACCAGGGGCTTCTTACAAAGGGCACTGTTCAGGCCCACAATAAAGACCGAATACCTTAGGGAGTGTTCGGCGTCGCGAGTTTGGACTTATATGCATCAGCTCCGAATCATGTCTTTGGTCAAATGTTGGGTTTGCCCGGCTCCTGTGTTTTGTTGCCTTACATTCCGCTCTATCGGCTAAGGCGGCACCAGGAGAACTACTGCGATTGTGCCCTGGTTCATCCAGACGAGCACCTCAGTAGAGAAAGCCGAAAACTGACTGTCATGATATAGCATGAGACTGGTCAACCACTCGATGACCTATCGAAATCTTAGAATTCCTCCGCCTTAACAAAGGGTCGTTTCCCGGCCAGGCATGTACGCACCCCGAATTCGGGTGAGTGCGGAGCCACCAGGGGCTATATGGTAGCCCCACTGTCAAACTCCTCTGGCTAAGTGAAAGTGTTAAAGCATTATAGTCCGGTTGCCTAGTTCACTGCGCTATCACCTCCTTAATAGGACCAAGACGTTGGATTAAGTGTGAACACGCGTCTTCTGCGAACACCCGCGCATTATATGTGTGGGTGCTGAAGCCGATGACTGCAATCTTTCAGGATATACATATATATACGTAAACGGTCGCACAGGAGGCATCATATTACTTTCGGGCAAAAGTATAAATACAGCCTTGATAAATTTTACAATGGGAATACATGTCACTCAAATATAATATTCTTCGAGCACTGGGCCTCTATCAAACGAGCACCCTCAAGAACTTCTTCAAAATAGTGCTCGGCAGCCACTCAGCCTATGGCCGAACCCTGCACCGCAACAGTGGCAGCATCCATCTCCGCCTAGTATGCTTTGACACGGGCAAAGGCCATCCGCGAGCCTTCTATACACGCCGACCTTTTCATCGCATTGATGCGCGGCACCGCACCAAGGAACTGTTGCACTAAGCTGAAATAGCTGTTCGGCTTCGGCTTTTCCGGCCACAAATGATCTACGATGGACCTCATGGCAAGTCCAGACAATCTATTGAGTTCGGCCCATTCGGCTAGCTGATCACTCAATGGAAGCAGACGCGCTGGAACATTAAACTGCGACCAGAACAGCTTGTCCACTTCACGATCTGTTTGATCTCGGAAGTATTCGGCCGCATCGATAGCACTCGCCGCCAAGTCCATATATGCGTCTGCCGAACTCCACAGCCAATCCAACGGGGCATACTGCGGATCTCCGAACTTCCTTCACAGCATAAAGGGCTTCCCAGCCACAATATCCCCGGCTTCACGCAGTTCCTCCTTCTTCGCTCTCATGGCAGAGCGGGTGTCCGTGGTCGCCATTGTGGCCTTCTCAAGGTCCGTCGCCCTCGCCCGGTTTACTTCTTCAAAGAACTGGCAACGGTCGGCAATGTCTTTTAACTTTACAGCCATCTTGGCCATTTTATCTTTGCTCTCGCAATGTGTAGCCTTTTCGGCTCTTAACTCTTCAGCCGCCTTTAAAGCGGCCGCATTACTAATCCTTGTTTGTTCTTTGGCTCGGGCAAGCTTCGCCCGAAGGGTTTCCACGGTGGCAGCTCCGTCTGCAGTCACAACATATTAAAGATACTGGCATCACGATGCCCTTACTATGTGACATTCACCAGAAAACATTACTTACCCTGTGCCTCGTCAAGCCGCTTGTTAACAAGCTCGATGTCGGCATCTGCCACATCCAGTTGCCGCTTTAGTTCGGCAAACTCATTAGTCCGGCTAGCAACCGGAGCTTCCACCACCTGCACATAAAGCGGTCTGGTTATTACCTGAGACTACGATCCTCTGTTTGCCGCCGTTCTCGACGACAACCAGACTCTCAGGGGCTACTATCTACACAGGGAACACCTAAAAATGTGCGGTACTATCACAAATGTATATCATTTCACGTACCTCAAAACCCGTCAGTAGACTCATAAAGGCTTCATGCAACCCTCTTTCGGCAGACGAAATCCTTTCAATCACCATACCCATCAATGTACGGCGTTCTTCTGAGATAGTTGCCCGCTCTAGCAGATCCCTTAGTGCGTCCGACCGCATACCAAACGGTGCCGGATTCTTTTGGTTGCTCTCTTCAAGAGCTGGATACTGGGGACTTCGGGTGACCATAGGAATATCTTCTGGCCTCACCTGATCTGGCGAGGCCCTCCGTGACGACACTTCAAGGTCGCCCGCTTCTTGAGCGGAGGAGTCCGGGAGAGGCGTTTCGCTCTCCATCGTCTCCGGAAAAAGATCCCCCGAAGACGAGCTCTGCTAAGAACGGCTAAGATCCAAACTACAAGATAAATGCTTCGGTTATTTTCCTCAGAGGTAAGGTAGTATATCTTCACTATTAAAGTAATTTTTGATTACTTACAACTTGTTAGAGGGCTGATCCCCGTGCGGACTTTGTGCGGCAAGAGTACCCTCCAAGGCAGGACCCTCTGGTGGAGATTTCTTCTCCCGTTTGGAAACCTTGGTTTCCGGATCTTCAGAGCCAGTCCTCTTCCTTCCCCGAAGCGAGAGAGGGTCAGATTCTTCCCCTTGGTTATCCTCCTTCACGGAGGCGCTCATTCCCTCGGTTGGAATTGGTAGCGATGGGGGCCTGCTTTCGCCCTCATTATTCCCCCCTTTATCTTCCTTTGAGGGCTCCGGGCAAGGTGCTACCTCGAGCATCTTTTCCAGTATCGAATTATCCAAACCCTCAGGAAGGGGGGCCGAACACCGAATCATCTTCGCCTTTCCTAGCTAGTCCTGGTCAAAGAGCGATTTCTGAGAATGACGTCATGATAAATGAAAGACGGTGTGTTCGGCTAGAGGATTACTTACTTGGTCGGCGGTGCGGTTTCTGCTCAGGCCCACGTCCTCGGTAGTATCCAGACACTCTATTTGGAGTCCGAAGAATGATTTATACATCTCCTCGTGCGTCAGGCCGAGGAAATTCTGAATAGTGCGTGATCCTTCTGGGTTGAACTCCCACATGCAGAGGGGCCGGCGTTTGCAAGGCTGGACTCGACGAACCAGCATGACTTGCACCACCGTAACCAGACTGAAATCTCCTTCGAAGAGATCTTGAATGTGGCTTTGCAGTATAGGCACGTCCTTGGCTGGACCCCAGCTCAGCCCTCTGCTAATCCATGACATTAGTTGTGGTGGAGGGCCCGAGCAAAAAGCAGGGGCAGCCACCCACTTGGCACTTCTGGGAGCTGTGATGTAAAACCACTCACGTTGCCATAATCCGGATACCTCTAGAAAGGAACCCTTTGGCCATGGAGCTCCAGCGATCTTGCTTATTAATGTGCCTCCGCACGCTACATGCTGCCCCTCGACCATCTTTGGCTTCATGTCAAAGGTCTTGAGCCACATGCCGAAGTGAGGGGTAATGCGGAGGAAGGCCTCACATACGACAATAAATGTCGAGCTGTGGAGAAAGGAGTTCAGGGCTAGATCGTGGAAATCTAGCCCGTAATAGAACATCAAACCCCTAACGAAGGGATCCAGAGTGAGGCCTAGACCTCGGTGGAAGTGGGAGATGAACACAACGTTCTCGTTGGGTTCGGGAGTAGGGACAACCTGCCCTCGGGCAGGCAGCCGATGCGAAACCTCGGCGGTCAGGTATCTGGCCTCCCGATATCCTCTTCCGTAATGGAGGAGGGCATCCAACGGCCTTGAAGGCTAGATCCGGACATAATTGAAGGTCTGAAGCACCTGACTTGGGCTTTGGGTGTTAGAACTCGAGGCGGGGGAAGGATTCGATTGAGCACGGGAGGGAAAAAAGTAAAAGCCTTGTCCCTTTATAAAGAGGGTGAATATCAAGTGTCCTCCTAGTGGCCATTTGGGACTTGCCTAAAATCTAGGAGTCCTAGGCACGGTTGGGTTACCGACGACCGTATTAATGAGAATCCCGTAATTAGGGGAACACGATCTCTGCTTTGACAAGACGTGTCAAGAAACCGCCTCGCGTTATGTGTGGAGCTGGTTGAAGAAAAACGGTTCGAATAATCACCGAGCCATGGCCTGATGTCATGTTGCCAAAGCGTGTCAGCAGATTAAGATTTGTGGAAATATTACTCTCTCTATGGTGGTATGTGGAATTTATTTTGCAGGGTCGGACACTATCCTGGTATTCAAACTCTTCTGTGGTGTGTTCAGAGGAGGAACCCGCCTTGCAATGCCGAAGACAACACTGCGCGCTGGACTCATCATCATTGAAGCCTGGTTCAGGGGCTACTGAGGGAGTCCTGGATTAGGGGGTCTCCGCACAGCCGGACTATATCCTTTGGCCGGACTGTTGGATATGAAGATACAAGATTGAAGACTTCGTCCCGTGTCCGGATAGGACTCTACTTGGCGTGGAAGGCAAGCTAGGCAGTACGGACATGGATATCTCCTCCTTTGTAACCGACCTTGTGTAACCCTAACCCTCTCCGGTGTCTATACAAACCGGAGGGTTTTAGTCCGTAGGACAACATACAATCATACCATAGGCTAGCTCCTAGGGTTTAGCCTCGCCGATCTCATGGTAGATCAACTCTTGTAATACTCATATCATCAAGAATAAATCAAGCATGATGTAGGGTTTTACCTCCATCAAGAGGGCCCGAACTTGGGTAAAACATCGTGTTCCCTGCCTCCTGTTACCATCCGCCTTAGACGCACAGTTCGGGACCCCCTACCCGAGATCCGCCGGTTTTGACACTGACAGTGACGGTGGCAACTATGCGCATCGAGCCTTCGACGAGGACATGTTGGACGCTAAAAACCTGCATCTCAATCTCTATCGCCATTTGGAACCGCTGGAACTGAGGGCTATGGTTTGGAGAATTAGGATTAGATGGCTAGTCTAACTGAAGTAGTAGGTGATTATTTAAAGAGGTTAAAACAATGTGAACGCAGTGGGGTTTGGATGCAAATGAAGACGAAGGGGAGGTGAAGAAGCCGAGGAGAATCAGTTCTGGATGGATAAGTAAATGGGAGAAGTGGCGTGCAGGCAGTTGATTAGATGACTACGTAGACTAAACGAAAAGGCTATGTGGGTAGACTGATGAGTCATACGTGTTCATGTACGTGCCCATCCTTCCTGATAGGTGGGACCTATGCAAACAGATAAAAATGTGTCGTAGTTTTTTTCTGAGTGCGTGAGTGGGAGACACAACATTCTCTGGTTAAGGAATACTCCCTCCGTTTAGGTGAGTATAAGTCACCTTATGAAAATCAGGTTTTCCCAAAACCTTTAGGCGTGGAGCATTAACTTCCTGCTCGATCCCCTCCCAGCCTCGTTAGCCAGCGTTCTCTTCCTCTACTGCCGCGTTCTACCTTTCCATTTTTCCTCTTCTCAAGTACGATCTGCATGCCGTCCTTGATGCACCAGAACGACCACTGCATGCATCGCGGCAGAGCGTTGATTTGGCATGCACGAGAATTTGGTTCTGCTCGCAATATGGATGATACCTGAATGATGAAGTGAATAGGCATGCTAGCACGGGAGACCTATTTACGCTATACAATACTGGAGTACTCATGTACCTAGTAGTAGTAGTAGTAGTAGTAGTAGTAGTAGTAGTAGTAGTAGTAGTAGTAGTAGTAGTAGTAGTAGTAGTAGTAGTAGTAGTAGTAGTAGTAGTAGTAGTAGTACACTTGATGGTCAAAATACTATTCATCTGGTCCTCACAGTGAAGTGACAACACCCTGCGCCTGACACTAGTCCACGCGGCGTGTTCGGGTTACCAAAGTCAGCCTCACCCTATGCACAGTGCAGTCTGTCACCACCGTTGTACAACACATTGGTGCCTCGCCTCGTCTCCCTCTCCGCTCCCATAGCACCACTCCATCTCCATCTCCTTCTCTGTCTCCATCTCACTGTGCCCCCGTGTACTGTCGCCTCACTCGCCTCCCCCAATACCACTATTCCCTCGCTAGCCGCTCCAGCACCGACATCCTTCTCCCCCGTAAATCAAGCCCCCTTCCAAACTCCACCATGGCCGAACGCGAACCGCGCAGCATCCATATGAGCCGCGATTGGAGCAATCTCCTCGGTGACATCCTCGACCTCTGTTGTTCATGTATGGATATGTTGAGCGCCCTGCGGCTGGCTGCATGCTCGAGGGACATGCACACGGCCATCGTCGAACCGAGGCCTAAGCTTTTCAAGACAACCTGCTTGCTGCTATCTGGTCTTGCGAGATTGGCTCACCATGATACGGAGGCGTGCATGATGCCCCTCGACTTCAATCCGATCTTCATTAGCCAAAACTTCTTTGCAGGTATGTAGTGGGTCGCCTACATCATTTCCCTCGACATCGATCCGATCACCATCGCTCGAAACTTCTTGGCAGGTATATACTGGGTCGGCATGAACTCCCACTGGATGGCTGCCTTCAGAGAAGACGATAAAAAGTTGGTGGTCATGAACTTCCATACCTCCCATGAGATTATCCTTCCTCCATTGGATTATATAGAGTATTACCATCGCGGTCCAAGTCATCTAGATTACTACATCAGTTGGACGGACCTTGTTTTGCAGAAGATTGTAATCTACCAAGTGCCCACATGACAAGCGAATTACGCAGACTTCAAGCTAATTGCCTTGTTCGACCGCGGACTCGCCTATCTTTACGACGTGCCTTCTTTAGCTGGAGATAACTGGGCTCGCAGTGGATCACCGTCAAAGCTAATACACACTTCTGTGATGCTATTGAACACAATGGCATCATCTACGCGATTAACAAAGCAGATGGCACCACGTATTGCTGGGACGGCGCGTGTAAGTTGTTTCCTCTCATGTTAATGATGACGCCATGACACTGTTTGAACTTTTTGTGATGATTGGCATATCTATGTTTGAGCAGAATTTGAGTAGAACTATGGCAATGTATTAGAGACGCCGTAAATCAGCTATATTTGGAATGAGTTAATTCATGTGATTGTGACCATGTCATTACAGCCAATTTGTACCCTGAATAATCAAACGGTTAGGAATATATGGATATTATCCTTATTTTACAGTAATCTATATACTACTACTAAATATGAGTGTGTATCAATGGCCATGTTAGTTTCCTCATTTTCATGATGTAGAAACATGCACCACACTTTTGGTTTCATCTAACCATACATTAGGGAAGTAAATGTGCATATGGAGAACTCTATATTTGGAAGTAGTGAAATCCTGCAATGCTTACCATGTGTACATACCTATATTCGCCCTTCAGCAATCAATGGCTTGAATAATATCCTCACAAAAAATTTGCCCACAGAACACGAGTATATAACAGTGCATGGTCTGTTAGTTACCTTGAAGAATTTGTTTGTGAGGACAGAACATGATTACATAATATGCATGACATGGTAGTTTCCTGTGAAGAATCGATTGCGAGATAACATGAGTATAACCATGCATGGCACTTCTATATTTTTGAACCCAGTATACATTTCCCTGTATTTTCCTCCCAGTTCCAACATGGACATATCAATGTTGTTTCTTGCATTATCCTACTCATACTCTGAACAATGCTGATCTTACATTAACAATGCCTGTCCTTTTTGATATGATGCAGTGTCCCTACAGTTACTGCCCTTTGTAATCACACCACCTTTGCCAAAAAACAGGGAAGCACAATTGGTTCCTCGCTCGATCAGACGACGGCAAAAGACTGATGATCATTCGGACACATGAGCCGGAAAAGTTATATTGCAAAAACCCCACTGTATACAAGCACCGTGTAATACGTGAGTATCCGCACAGTGGCTGTTACGTCTATGAGCAGGATACCAGCTTGTTGGGGCCTTTAGGATTTTTTTAGTTGGAGGCGGGTAAACAACCTTGGTTCACACTCTCTGTTTCTCGGACTCAATTATCCGATTAACCAGGAGATCACCATTGGCAAGGACCTTGATGGCATAGAGGCTCTATTTGCTATGGAAAACTGTGTCTACATGGCGAGCCCTAGGAGTTTGGGAGCAAACTCCGCTGATTGTCAACGATACAGCCTGTAGCCAAAAGAAGGTGAGAATGACAAAGGCATCCAGATTAACGTTGGTCCTTGGATGTCTCAATTATGACAGGCAGTGATGTGGTTCGAGCCTTCAGGTTGATAGGTAATTGGGCTGTTGCATCGAAAGGGTGGAGTACTGGTGTCTCCGGATCACTGGTCGCTGAAGCGGGGCTGCAAATTATGATGGTGTTGGATCATCTCTTCGAATGACTTTGTTGTCTTTGCTGCTGGTTCTGGATGGGTAGTTCTTTCTTTTGTTATGCATATTCCTTGTCATTTGGTCATCCTCGTCTATGTCACTCTTACTATGTAATAGTTGCTTTTGTTTAGAATGTCATTCTCGTCTGGATCACGAGATTCTGAGCGCTGCAGATGGGTGCGTTTTGGTGGTGTAGCAAGACTTCTTATGAACTATCATGTCTTGCTGTTTATGTCAGTAGTAGTCACTAGTCAATGTTTGAATGTTGTATATATCGTTGTTTCGAACTGTTTATTGTCTTGAACTACTGGTGGGCTAAATGAGGGAATCACCATTCTCCAGTGTTTAGAGTATATCTCCTTTTTCAAGTTATATAATTTGAGCTCAGTGTCTTTTCGATGATGTACACTTGTTTGGGCCAGTGAGGTGTCGTTGAATATGGGCCGAGTAGTAACGCAATGCCAAACGGGTCAATTATGACTCTCAGGTCGGGCTCTCAAAAGATCCTGAAAAAAAGGCCGGGCTCTCCAAAAAAGAATGAATAAGGACTCTTAGGCTGACATGTGGGCGCCACCAGTGTTTTCGTGCGCTTGGGCGCCGAGAGCATATTGGCACGTGCTCGAAATTCATGCTACCTTTTCATCCGCAGTCTCCCGCCCCTCCCCCACCTCTGGAATCTCGACTCCTACTCCAGTTCCCCCAAATCCCCCTCCTGCACTCCCTGTACTCAAGCGCACTATCATGTCGCCGGTCAACGTGGATCTCCGAGCCGGAGATCCTGAGGTCCGTCCTGCCTTCGGTCGCTATGTGATGTCGCTCAACAGTGGCATGGCGGCGCTTGACGACCAGTTTGCCGGCAAAGTGCTGATGGTAACCATCAACGGCGACCGACCTCCCGTCTCGCCGGATGACCTTGTCAAAGCTCTTGCCATTGCGCACGGCATCCAAATAAGTGACTTGCTCGTCGAAGTCTGTCCGCCACCAGCTGATTTCTTCGTCAGGTTCCGGACCACTTTCGACTGCAGTCGTGTGTTCGAATCTTCTCGGTGTTTGTTCTGCGATGGCGCGTTGGTGAGCTTTGATCGGTGGCACCCAGGATGGGGCTCGGTGCCCTTTGAGCTTGAGTTTTTAACAAAGCTTACCTTCCACGGCATGCCTCGACGTGCTTGGAACAGCGAGTCCATGAACGAGCTTATCAACGACCTTGGAGGTGAGCTCGTAAGTATGTTTGTTCCTCCAGGCAGCTGGGCTCTGACGGTTATGGCATGGATGAAGAAGCCGTCCACCATACTGAAGGTGATTGGTGTTGAGATACCGGTGCAGGAACCGGGGTTGTACTATTCATCGCCACCAAGGCCGCTACGGACTGATGTCTACTACACAACCTTCTTCTTGTAGATGTTGTCGGGCCTCCAAGTGCAGAGGTTTGTACGACAGTAGCAAATTTCCCTCAAGTGGATGACCTAAGGTTTATCAATCTGTAGGAGGCGTAGGATGAAGATGGTCTCTCTCAAGCAACCCTGCAACCAAATAACAAAGAGTCTCTTGTGCCCCCAACACACCCAATACAACGGTAAATTGTATAGGTGCACTAGTTCGGCGAAGAGATGGTGATACAAGTGCAATATGGATAGTAGAAAATAGTTTTTGTAATCTGAAATAATAAAAACAGCAAGGTAGCAAATGATAAAAGTGAGCATAAACGGTATTGCAATGTGTTGAAACAAGTCCTAGGGTTCATACTTTCACTAGTGTAAGTTCCCTCAACAATACTAACATAATTGGATCATAAAACTATCCCTCAACATGCAACAAAGAGTCACTCCAAAGTCACTAATAGCGGAGAAAAAACGAAGAGATTATTGTAGGGTATGAAACCACCTCAAAGTTATTCTTTCCAATCAATCCGTTGGGCTATTCCTATAAGTGTCACAAACAGCCCTAGAGTTCGTACTAGAATAACACCTTAAGATACAAATCAACCAAAACCCTAATGTCACCTAGATACTCCAATGTCACCTCAAGTATCCATGGGCATGATTATACGATATGCATCACACAATCTCAATTCATCAATTCAACCAACACAAAGGACCTCAAAGAGTGCCCCAAAGATCTACCGGAGAATCACGACGAAAACGTGTGCCAACCCCTATGCATAGGTTCATGAACCCACAAGTTGGTCACCTTAACATACATCAAGTGGCACGCGGTATCCCATTGTCACCAAAGATATCCACGGCAAGACATACATCAAGTGTTCTCAAATCTTTGAAGACTCAATACGATAAGATTACTTCAAAGGGGAAACTCGATCCATTACAAGAGAGAAGAGGGGGGAAGAAACATCATAGGATCCAAATATAATAGCAAAGTTCGCGATACATCAAGATCGTATCATCTCAAGAACACGATAGAGAGAGAGATCAAACACATAGCTACTGGTACCTTCCTCGTCATGGAGAGCGTCGGGATGATGAAGATGGCCACCGGTGAGGGTTCTCCCCTCCGGCAGGGTGCCGGAACAGGGTCCCGATTGACTTTTTGTGGCTACGGAGGCTTCTAGCGGCGGAACTCCCGATCTATTGTGCGTTCTGGAAGTTTTAGGTCACGTAAGTATATATGGGTGAAGGAGGTACGTCAGGGGAGCCACGAGGGCCCTACGAGACAGGGGGCGCGCCCTAGCGGGGCACGCCCCCCACCCTCGTGAGCACCTCATTCCTTCCTTGACATAGGGTCCAAGTCCATCGGGTGTGTTTCCATCCAAAAATAACTTCTCCAGTTGATTTCATTCCGTTTCGACTCCGTCTGATATTCCTTTTCTTCAAAACACTAAAATAGGCATAAAACAACAAATCTGGGTTGGGCCTCTGGTTAATAGGTTAGTCCCAAAAGTAATATAAAGTGGATAATAAAGCCCAATATTGCCCAAAACAGTAGATAATATAGCATGGAGCAATCAAAAATTATAGATACGTTGGAGACGTATCAAGCATCCCTAAGCTTAATTCATGCTCGTCCTCGAGTAGGTAAATGATAAAAAAGATAATCCTTGATGTGGAATGCTAGTTGGCATAATTTCAATGTAATTCTTCTTACTTGTGGCATGAATATTCAGATCCATAAGATTCAAGACAAAAGTTCATATTGACATAGAAAATAATAATACTTCAAGCATATTAACAAAGCAATTATGTCTTCTCAAAATAACATGGCCAAAGAAAGTTATCCCTACAAAATCATGTAGTCTGGCTATGCTCCATATTCACCACACAAAATATTTAAATCATGCACAACCCCGATGACAAGCCAAGCAATTGTTTCATACTTTTGATGTTTTCAAACTTTTTCAAACTTCACGCAATACATGAGCGTGAGCCATGGATATAGCACTATAGGTGGAATAGAATGGTGGTTGTGGAGAAGACAAAAAGGGAGAAGATAGTCTCACATCAACTAGGCGTATCAACGGGCTATCGAGATGCCCATCAATAGATATCAATGTGAGTGAGTAGGGATTGCCATGCAACGGATGCACTAGAGCTATAAGTATATGAAAGCTCAACAAAAGAAACTAGTGGGTGTGCATCCAACTTGCCTGCTCACGAAGACCTAGGGCATTTTGAGGAAGCCCATCATTGGAATATACAAGCCAAGTTCTATAATGAAAGATTCCCACTAGTATATGAAAGTGACAACATATGAGACTCTCTATATGAAGAACATGGTGCTACTTTGAAGCACAATATATGAGACTCGCTATATCAGGGTGCTACTTTGAAGCACAAGTGTGGTAAAAGGATAGTAGCGTTGCCCCTTTTTAATTTCTTTTTTTTTTATTTTTTTATTTGGCCTTTCTCTTTTTTTATTTGGCCTTTCCTTTTTTGGGACAATGCTCTACTGAATGATGGTCATCACACTTCTATTTATTTACAACTCAAGAATTACAACTCGATACTTAGAACAAGATATGACTCTATATGAATGCCTCCGGCGGTGTACCGGGATGTGCAATAATGCATGGGTGACATGTATGAAAGAATTATGAATGGTGGCTTTGCCACAAATACGATGTCAACTACATGATCATGCTAAGCAATATGACAATGATGGAGTGTGTCATGATAAACTGGAGGGTGGAAAGTTGCATGGCAATATATCTCTGAATGGCTATGGAAATGCCATAATAGGTAGGTATGGTGGCTGTTTTGAGGAAGGTATATGGTGGGTTTATGGTACCGGCGAAAGTTGCGCGGTACTAGAGAGGCTAGCAAAGGTGGAAGGGTGAGAGTGCGTATAATCCATGGACTCAACATTAGTCATAAAGAACTCACATACTTATTGCAAAAATCTATTAGTCATCGAAACAAAGTACTACGCGCATGCTCCTAGGGGTATATATTGGTAGGAAAAGACCATCGCTCGTCCCCGACCGCCACACATAAGGAAGACAATCAATAAATAAATCATGCTCTGACTTCGTTACATAACGGTTCACCATACGTGCATGCTACGGGAATCACAAAATTCAAAACAAGTATTTCTCAAATTCATAACCACTCAACTAGCATGACTCTAATATCACCATCTCCATATCTCAAAACAATTATCAAGTATCAAACTTCTCTTAGTATTCAACACACTCATAAGACAATTTTATTATTAATCTTGTATACCTAGCATATTAGGGTTTTAAGCAAATCACCATGCTATTTAAGACTCTCAAAATAATATAAGTGAAGCATGAGAGTTCATCTATTTCTTCAAAATAAAACTACCACCATGCTCTAAAATATATAAGTGAAGCACTAGAGCAAATGACAAACTACTCCGAAAGATATAAGTGAAGATCAATGAGTAGTCGAATAATTATGCAACTATGTGAAGACTCTCTAACATTTAATAATTTCAGATCTTGGTATTTTATTCAAACAGCAAGCAAATCCTAACAAAATAAATTGACGCTCCAAGCAAAACACATATCATGTGGCGAACAAAAATATAGCTCCAAGTAAAGTTACCGACGAACGAAGACGAAAGAGGGGATGCCTTCCGGGGCATCCCCAAGCTTAGGCTCTTGGTTGTCCTTGAATATTACCTTGGGGTGCCTTAGGCATCCCCAAGCTTAGGCTCTTGCCACTCCTTATTCCGTTTTCCATCAAATCGTTACCCAAAACTTGAAAACTTCACAACACAAAACTTAAAGTAGAAAACTCATGAGCTCCGTTAGTATAAGAAAATAAATCACCACTTCAAGGTACTGTAATTAACTGATTATTTATTTATATTGGTGTTAAACCTACTGTATTACAACTTCTCTATGGTTTATAAACTCTTTTACTAGCCATAGATTCATCAAAATAAGCAAACAACACACGAAAAACAGAATCTGTCAAAAACAGAACAGTCTGTAGTAATCTGGATAAAACGTATACTTCTGGAACTCATAAAATTCTCAAATAAATTTCTGGACCTGAGACATTTATCTATTAATCATCTTCAAAAAGAATTAACTAAATAGCACTCTCCAAATAAAAATGGCAGCAATTCTCGTGAGCGCTAAAGTTTCTGTTTTTGACAGCATGATCAACAAGACTTCCCCCAAGTCTTCCCAAAGGTTCTACTTGGCACAAACACTAATTAAAAGCATAAAACCACATCTAAACAGAGGCTATATGAATTATTTATTACTAAACAGGAACAAAAGGCAACGAACTAAAATAAAATTGGGTTGCCTCCCAACAAGCGCTATCGTTTGACACCCCTAGCTAGGCATGATGATTTCAATGATGCTCACATAAAAGATAAGAATTGAAACATAAAGAGAGCATCATGAAGAATATGACTAGCACATTTAAGTCTAACATGCTTCCTATGCATAGGGATTTTGTGAGCAAACAACTTATGGGAGCAATAATCAATTTGCATAGGAAGGTGAAACAAGCATAACTTCAAAACTTTAAGCACATAGAGAGGAAACTTGATATTATTGAAACTCCTACAAGCATATATTCCTCCCTCATAATAATTTTCAGTAGCATCATGAATGAATTCAAAAATATAACCAGCACCTAAAGCATTCTTTTCATGATCTACAAGCATAGAAATTTTATTACTCTCCACATAGGCAAAATTCTTCTCATTCGGAATAGTGGGAGTATCATAGGAAACTCGAATACTATAAATTGTTTCCATATTAAAATAGTAATGTTCATAGAAGGGGTAATCATAACCATGACAAGTTTTATAAATATAATCACTACTTTTTATAGCATAAGTACCATCACAATAATCATCATAAGTAGGAGGCATGCTATCATCATTATAAACTTGCATATCAAAACTTGGGAGACTAAAAATATCATCTCCATTAATCATAGCTTCCCCAAGCTTGGGACAAACATTAATTGCAGCGAATATATTCTCAAACATGTCATCCTCATCAAACATAGCTTCCCCAAGCTTGGTCCTTTTCATAGCATAATCACTCTCATCATTAATAGTATAGATAGCACCGATAGTATAGCAATTATTATATTCTTCCAAGCAAGTACCAAAAAGATTTTCAAGATCATAAGAAGTATCATTATCTTCCACAATTATATTTTCATGAGGCACAATAGTAATAGGAGCAACTTTATTTGGGAGAGATACCTTTTTACCTATCTTCCTTTTTCTTTTCTTCTTCTTCACCACATCATGTGTGGGTTCAATCCTCTTTTTGGAGCTCCTTATTAATGAGATTGGTTGAATAGGAGGCTCCTCCTCGTTGCCTGATTCATCATAAGAAATAATAGGAGGATATTGGGAAGTATCTTCCCTTTCATTAGTATTCTCTTCATCTTCTAATTGTTTTCTTTTCTTTATGTAGTTGGCAATATAAGGATTATCAATGCAATTCACCGCACAATACATATAAATTTTCTCTAGATCAAAATCAAGAACTCTATCAAGATTAAGCTTTGGAATACCCTCAGTTATACGTTTCATTTCTTCATAACCCAAGAGCAAACTAAGTTCATTATGATGTGTAAGGGAAATCAAATCATCACAATTTTTGCACACGATACGGTCATGAAACAATTTGCATTTGATATTTAAATGACCATGTTCATTGCAAAGTTCTCAAGTATGGGTAAGATATCTAAAATTTTCAGCACATTCATCTAGCTCTTCTTGCAACAATTTAGTTTCTAAGTACTTATGCCTCTTGCAATATCTATCTTCCCTATTTGGTGTGTACTTGCAAACCCAGTCTACTCCACAAAAATTGACATGTTTATAGGAGGTATTTTCATCATAACTAGTGCAATCATCATTAGCATCATGGATATTTCAAAGAATTCGTACTAACAACATTGCAATCATGCTCATCATTCAAATATTTAGTGCCAAACATTTTATAGATTTCTTCTTCTAGCACTTGATCACAGTTATCCTTTCCATCATACTCACGAAAGATATTAAAAAGGTGAAGCGTATGAGACAAACTCAATTCCATTTTTTATAGTTTTATTTTATGAACTAAACTAGTGATAAAACAAGAAAGTAAAAGACTCGATTGCAAGATCTAAAGATATACCTTCAAGTGCTCACCTCCCCGGTAAAGGCGCTAGAAAAGAGCTTGATGTCCACTACACAACCTTCTTCTTGTAGACTTTGTTGGGCCTCCAAGTGCAGAGGTTTGTAGGACAGTAGCAAATTTCCCTCAAGTGGATGACCTAAGGTTTATCAATCCATAGGAGGCGTAGTATTAAGATGGTCTCTCTCAAGCAACCCTGCAACCAAATAACAAAGAGTCTCTTGTGTCCCAAACACACCCAATACAACAGTAAATTGTATAGGTGCACCAGTTCGGCGAAGAGATGGTGATACAAGTGCAATATGGATAGTAGATAATAGTTTTTGTAATCTGAAATAATAAAAACAGCAAGGTAGCAAGTGATAAAAGTGAGCGTAAACGGTATTGCAATGTGTTGAAACAAGGCCTAGGGTTCATACTTTCACTAGTGTAAGTTCCCTCAACAACACTAACATAATTGGATCATAAAACTATCCCTCAACATGCAACGAAGAGTCACTTCAAAGTCACTAATAGCGGAGAACAAACGAAGAGATTATGGTAGGGTACGAAACCACCTCAAAGTTATTCTTTCCAATCAATCCGTTGCGCTATTCCTATAAGTGTCACAAATAGCCCTAGAGTTCTTATAGAATCACACCTTAAGATACAAATCAACCAAAACCCTAATGTCACCTAGATACTCCAATGTCACCTCAAGTATCCGTGGGCGTGATTATACGATATGCATCACACAATCTCAATTCATCTATTCAACCAACACAAAGGACCTCAAAGGGTGCCCCAAAGATCTACCGGAGAATCACGAAGAAAACATGTGCCAACTCCTATGCATAGGTTCATGAACCCACAAGTTGGTCACCTTAACATACATCAAGTGGCACGCGGTATCCCATTGTCACCACAAATATCCATGGCAAGACATACATCAAGTGTTCTCAAATCTTTAAAGACTCAATCCGATCAGATTACTTCAAAGGGGAAACTTGATCCATTACAAGGAGAAGAGGGGGAAGAAACATCATAGGATCCAAATATAATAGCAAAGCTCGTGGTACATCAAGATCGTATAATCTCAAGAACACGAGAGAGAGAGAGAGAGAGAGAGAGAGAGATCAAACACATAGCTACTGGTACATACACTCAGCCCCGATGGAGAATTACTCCTTCCTCGTCATGGAGAGCGCCAGGATGATGAAGATGGCCACCGGTGAGGGTTCCCCCCTCCGGCAGGGTGCCGGAACAGGGTCCCGATTGACTTTTGGTGGCTACGGAGGATTCTGGCGGCGGAACTCCCGATAGATTGTGCGTTCTGGAAGTTTTAGGTCACGTAAGTATATATGGGTGAAGGAGGTACGTCAGGGGAGCCACGAGGGCCCCACGAGACAGGGGGCGCGCCCTAGGGGGGGGGCGCCCCCACCCTCGTGAGCACCTTGTTCCTTCATTGACGTAGGGTCCAAGTCCATCGGGTGTGTTTCCTTCCAAAAATAACTTCTCCAGTTGATTTCGTTCCGTTTCGACTCCGTCTGATATTCCTTTTCTTCAAAACACTGAAATAGGCATAAAACAGCAAATCTGGGTTGGGCCTCCGGTTAATAGGTTAGTCCCAAAAGTAATATAAAAGTGGATAATAAAGCCCAATATTGCCCAAAACAGTAGATAATATAGAATGGAGCAATCAAAAATTATAGATACGTTGGAGACATATCACGGACCACGTTAGGGATGTACCTGTATCGAGTGTTCGTGCATGTCGAAGAAGTGGTCAATCCATCAATCGAAGTCCTGTCGCCGCCGCTGGTGCCAGGGTCCGTCGACGACGTCCATTACAGGAGTCAACGTCAGACTTTCCCCGTGTTGCTCGGAACGATGGATGGCACAGGGCCTACTCCATCGCGCGGCGGAGGCCACTACTTCTTTGGGAGAAGAGGCAGGGCTGGCTGCCTGGATGTGCTCTAATTTGAGGTAACAACTGAATCTTGTCAGATACTAGTTAAATCCAAGCTATGGGTGTGAAGCACTGATATGCCAGTACATTTGATTGTGACATGTTCTAATTTTGTACCTGAACTTTTTTTAGAAAGGGATGTACATCAACTTAATGTGCTTGGAGAACTTATTGTGTTGTCTGTCTGTTTTCTTTGCACAACATTCAAGATATTTCCCCGTCATTGATAAAGACGATGAACCGTTATGTACGACTTTGTTGGTTTCAACATAGCCCTTCCCGTAGCGATCCATTGCTTCCATCCTGATTGTGTCGCCTGTGTGAAATTTTTGTTTGCAAGTTCAGTGTGCTATGATGTTCTATATGATTGTGTCAACTATATAAGTTTTTACTGAGCATCAGCAATGCATATGGCTGAAAGATGTATTTGCGAGCATCGGCCGATGGGTCTCTCTCTCTATCTCTCTCTCTCTCTCTCTCTCTCTCACACACACACACACACACACACACACACACACACACGCACGCACAAGTGGGACTCGTTGAATTATTTATTTGCTCGTGACAGCTTTTAATAAGGTTCCACTGTAATCTAACTTTTTTCTTAAGTTATTAATTGAGCTCAGTGACTACAAAAAGTTGTACAGAAGCCTTGTTTGGGCCTTTCCGGCGTCGCTGAATGTGGGCTGAGTAACCATGTTAGGTTGTACTGTACTACACAGGCCTTTTTCGCTATTTTTTTAAAATAATACATTTTTTATTAATTTTCATAAATATTACGCTGGGTAATTTTTTTCAAAAATAATACACCGTCCGCCCGCTGCAGGCTGACTGGGCCTAGTCGGCCCACAGCAGGCCGATTGGATTCCAGTCGGCCTACAGCTGGCCGACTGGCCCCTGTCGGCCCACTGTGGGCCGACTGGAGCTAATTGGCTCGCTGTGGGCTAATTGTTTTTGCAAAAGTGTTAATCATGTATTTAAAAAATATGTGTATTGTGACCGCCTCCGCTCGCTGTGGGCCCTTGTTGACTAAAAAATATGTTTTAAAAAGTATTAATCATGTATTTAAAAATTGTTAAATGTGTGTATAAAAAATGTTCCTTATCTATACAAAAAAATTTAAATATGTGTATAAAAAATTGCTTTTTTCAACATCAGCAATGCAACTGGGCCGATAGTTGTACACAATATCCGGGTCAACTTGTTATTCTCCGCCCCGCTGGGCTGCAAACTTTCCTAGGAGGTATGCATTTGGATTAACAAGAAAATGGACTTTAAGAAATAATAAATGGGATGTAATTATAATAACTGGAGAGTTACTATACACCAAACACGTAATTAGTTTGAAAAATATATTATTTTTGGAATTTGAAAATTTTAATTTCGTTACTTGTTGCGCGCACAATATTTCGTTGGATTTTAACGTAATACAACTTTATTTTGAAATTATATTTAACCTGACTAGAAATTTCGGATAAAAATATTTCGGATCCCATCAAAATGTGGGAATTTTTTTTGAATTCTGTTTTGAGCGGTTGTTTGAAATTATTAATCGTTGTCCTAGCTAGAAGTTGGGTTGTACTTTTAACAAACTGTAAATGGGCTGTAGTAAATTCCATTAGAATTAAAAAATGGGTTGTACATTCTTACAAATCGCAAATGGGCTAAATGTTCTCTGCCAAATCCGAGTTGTGGGCCTACTAAGTTGACGCATACCAATGGCTTTGTCAACTTAGTCAATATAAACGATTCTAGATGCAGTGATCGTACGATGTCCATCCAACGGCCATAGTGCTTCTTCAACCTCTGGTCTTCTTGCTCCAGCTGCCCAAAGCAATGTCGGTCGTGTCATGTGCTCCTGCCTCCCATGGCCGGTTGTGATGCCGCGGAAGCCTCACCGCCCCATACTACTCCCACCGCTGGCCAGGCCATCCCTCTACTCACCCACACCCTCTGTTATTCTGCGGTGACGGCAGCCTCACACCGCAGCTGAACCAGTGAACCCTCGTACTTCTCTCCGCGCGGGCTTCCACTGCTGTGTCTTCCCCGGCTCCGCGTCGTCCCCTTCCTAGGCCTCGCTGTCGTCCAGAACACTGCCCTGGTGCTCTCGGCGCGGCGTGGTCAACGTGGTCAACGGTCGACTTCCATCGGAAGAGTACTGTACGTGGAGAGGCTGACAGCTTAGTCCACAGCAGCCGCAAGGAAGTGCCTCCTTATTACGCGCAAAATAATTATTCCTCCACCTGACAGCGGGGACCCACCGGATGGGCCACCGTATTTTGCGAAAAAAATGATTCGCCCCTGACTGCTAGGACCCACAAGCTACATCTTCGCACGCAAGGAAGTGCGTCCGGAAAAAAAATGATTCGCCCCCCTGACTGCTGGGACCCACCAAGCCCCTGACTGCTGGGACCCACCAGCTACACCTTCGCACGTAAGGAAGTGCGTTCGGGCAAAAAAACAAAACGATTCGTGATACGTCTCCAACGTATCTATAATTTCTGATTGCTCCATGCTATATTATCTACTGTTTTGGACTATATTGGGCTTTATTTTCCACTTTTATATTATTTTTGGGACTAACCTATTAACCGGAGGCCCGGCCCAGAATTGTTGTTTTTTGCCTATTTCAGTGTTTCGAAGAAACGGAATATCAAACGGAGTCCAAACGGAATAAAATCTTCGGGAACATGATTTTCTCATCGAACGTGATCCAGGAGACTTGGACCCTGCTCCAAGGAACAAAAGAGGCGGTCACGAGGGTGGGGGAAGCGCCCCCCCTAGGGCGCGCCCCCCTGCCTCGTGGGCCCCTCGTTGCTCCTCCGGCGTACTTCTTCCTCCTATATATACACACGTACCCCCAAACAATCAGAACAGGAGCCAAAACAGCCACCATACCAACCTATTATGGCATTTCCATAGCCATTTTGAGATATATTGCCATGCAACTTTCCACCATCTAGTTCATCATGACACACTCCATCATTGTCATATTGCATATCCCGGTACACCGCCGGATGCATTCACATAGAGTCATATTTTGTTCTAAGTATCGAGTTGTAATTGTTGAGTTGTAAGAAAAATAAAAGTGTGATGATCATCATTATTAGAGCATTGTCCCAGTAAGGAAAGAATGATGGAGACTATGATTCCCCCATAAGTTGGGATGAGACTCTGGACGAAAAATAAAAAAACAAGAGGCCAAAGAGGCCCAAATAAAAAGAGGCCATAAAAAAGAGAAAAGGCCCAAACAAAAAATATATATAAATAAAAAAATGAGAGAAAAAGAGAGAAGGGACAATGTTAATATCCTTTTACCACACTTGTGCTTCAAAGTAGCACCATGATCTTCATAGTAGAGAGTCTCTCATGTTATCACTTTCATATACTAGTGGGAATTTTTCGTTATAGAACTTGGCTTGTATATTCCAATGATGGGCTTCCTCAAATTGCCCTAGGTCTTCATGAGCAAGCAAGTTGGATGCACACCCACTTAGTTTCTTTTTGAGCTTTCATATACTTATAGCTCTAGTGCATCCGTTGCATGGCAATCCCTACTCACTCACATTGATATCTATTGATGGGCATCTCCATAGCCCGTCGATACGCCTAGTTGATGTGAGACTATCTTCTCCTTTTTGTCTTCTCCACAACCACCATTCTATTCCACCTATAGTGCTATATCCATGGCTCACGCTCATGTATTGCGTGAAGATTGAAAAAGTTTTGAAAATAGTTAGAGTATGAAACAATTGCTTGGCTTGTCATCGGGGTTGTGCATGATTTAAATACTTTGTGTGGTGAAGATAGAGCATAGCCAGACTATATGATTTTGTAGGGATAACTTTCTTTGGCCATGTTATTTTGAGAAGACATAATTGCTTTATTAGTATGCTTGAAGTATTATTATTTTTTATGTCAATATAAACTTTTGTCTTGAATCTTTCTAATATGAATATTCATACCACAATTAAGAAGATTTGCATTGAAATTATGCCAAGTAGCACTCCACATCAAAAATTCTCTTTTTATCATTTACCTACTCGAGGATGAGCAGGAATTAAGCTTGGGGATGCCTGATACGTCTCCAACGTATCTATAATTTTTGATTATTCCATGCTATATTATCTACTGTTTTGGACTATATTGGACTTTGTTTTCCACTTTTATATTATTTTTGGGACTAACCTAATAACCGGAGGCCCAGCCCAGAATTGCTATTTTTTGCCTATTTCAGTGTTTCGAAGAAACAAAATATCAAACGGAGTCCAAACGGAATAAAATCTTCGGGAACATGATTTTCTCACCGAACGTGATCCAGGAGACTTGGACCCTGCTCCAAGGAACAAAAGAGCGGTCACGAGGGTGGGGGGTGCGCCCCCCTGCCTCGTGGGCCCCTCGTTTCTCCTCTGGCGTACTTCTTCCTCCTATATATACACACGTAGCCCCAAACGATCAGAACAGGAGCCAAAAACCTAATTCCACCGCCACAACTTTCTGTATACACGAGATCCCATCTTGGGGCCTGTTCCGGAGCTCCGCCGGAAGAGGGCCGTCATCACGGAGGGCTTCTACATCATCATTGCCTCTCCGATGAAGTGTGAGTAGTTTACCTCAGACCTTCGGGTCCATAGTGTGACGCCCGGATAATTAGGCTACAGTAATCCCACGTTAAACGATGTCACGTCACCACGGTTACTGTTGTTAATCTCGCGTTAGTTCAAAATCGATTCAAGTTCAAATCTAAAATATTGACAAACAATAAAAGTTTTCAAAATGGTAAACTAAAATGTTCGAAGTGTGCCAGTAAATGCCTGGGCAATTATGGTGAAGGAATCGTGCTTTTATAAAAAGGCCTATATATTTAAAATGAATGAAAACAGGAAAGGAAATTAAATTAAAAAGAAAAAAGGAAAAGAAAAAAAAACAAAGCTAAAAAAAGAAGAAACAACAGACCCCCCCCCCCCGCTGGGCCTCGTGGCCCAGCTGGCCACCAGGCCGCCCCAGCCCACCCGCACCGAACCCCCCCGGGCTATTAACCGCCCCACCTCCAAACCCTAGCGCCGCACCCTCCCACTCGCGCCCCCACAACCCCTCTCGCTCCCTCGTCCCTCTCCCGATCCGATCTGGATCCAGGACCAACCTCCCCCACTCCCCCCTCGATCCACTCCTCCCTCTCTCCTCCCACTGTATCGGCGCCGCCGCGGCACCCCGTCGCCCTTTCCCGTCGCCGGCGTCGCTCGCCGCCTTGCCACCTCTTCGACCCGCCTCACAGCTGCCGTTCGTCGGCGAGGTAGCCACCGCGCCGAGCCCCGCATCGCCCCTGCGCCCCTTGCCGCTGCCCGGCTCGAACCCCGCTGTCGCCGCCGCTTGGAGCTCCACGGGCCTCGCCGGAGCGCTCCATCGCCGGCCTGCCTCCTCCTCGTCGACGCCTCGTCCCCGTCCTCCTCCACAACGGTCGCCCCCGAGCCTCGCCACCCCGCTTCTCTCCAACGCCGGTGAGGCCACCTCCGGCCTCTACTCCCTCCTTCCTTCCTCGCGCCACCCCGCTCCGGTCGTCGCTTCCCTGTCACTGGCCTCGCCCCGCGCCTCGCAGGCCAGGCGCTACTCGCGCGCCCACCCAGGGCCTTGTCGTCGTCCCTGGTACTCGCCCGACCGAGCGCGGCGTGCCCCCGCTGCCATCCATGTGCCTTCGCCCGCGCCCACTGCCCGTCGTGGCCCCGCCCCTCTGCCGCCTCCCTTGGCCCTGGCCGTCGGCGCCGGCGTGCACTGTGCGTGCCCAGCGCCCCTCGGGCATGCCCTCATTCGGGTGGTGCCCGTTAGCCCGCACCCGTTAGCGACCAAACCCGCCAAGGCCCCCTGGCCCAATGACAATTGGGGCCCGCCCCCCAGAACGTTTTAATTAAAAAAAAGAATTAAAATAATAATAATAAAAATAAGATAAATAAATAGATAATAATAATTAAATTAATTAATTAATTAATGAATTAATTAAGTTAATTAATCACAATTAGATTAACCTAATTAACTGTTAGTTAATTAATCAAACAATGACAGTGGGGCCCACCCCCTAATTAATTATGATTAGTTTAATTAATCTGTTAATTAAAATGTGTCACTGACCAGTGGGACCCACTGGTCAGGTTGACCAGTCAACCCTGTTGACTGCCGACATCAGCATGACATCATGCTGATGTCATTAATCTATTTTTCGAATTAATTTAAATAATTAATTAAATTCCAGAAATTAATAAAATCTTTAGAAAATCATATCTTTTAATCCGTAACTCGGATTAAAATATTTTCAACATGAAAGTTGCTCAGAACGACGAGACGAATCCGGTTACACCCTCCGTTCGTCTGCCACACACTCCTAGCATAGCGAACATCGAACTTTTCCCCTCCGGTTCGTCTGTCCGAAAATGCTAAACCTGGGGAAACATTTCCGGATGTTATCCCCCTTCGCCGATAACGTGTAGCACCGCGTTAGAACACATCTAGCTCTGCCTGTTGTCCTGTTATGCTCTTGCTTGCTATGTATTTACTGTTTCTTCCCCCCTCTTCTCTTCGGTAGACCCTGAGACTGCCGCTGATGCCGCTGTGATCAACTACGTCACTGACGACCCCTCTCTCTTGCCAGAGCAACCAGGCAAGCCCCCCCTTTGATCACTAGATATCGCCTACTCTTTTCTCTATACTGCTTGCATTAGAGTAGTGTAGCATGTTACTGCTTTCCGTTATTCCTATCCTGATGCATAGCCTGTCCTTGCTACTACTGTTGTTACCATTACCTGCTATCCTACTGCTTAGTATAGGATGCTAGTGTTCCATCAGTGGCCCTACACTCTTGTCCGTCTGCCATGCTATACTACTGGGCCGTGATCACTTCGGGAGGTGATCACGGGCATTTACGATATACTTTACACAGTTACATTACCTGTGATACTGTTCGGAGATGGGGGCTGAAGGGGCAGGTGGCTCCATCCCGGTAGAGGTGGGCCTGGGTTCCCGACGGCCCCCGACTGTTACTTTGTGGCGGAGCGGCAGGGCAGGTTGAGACCACCTAGGAGACAGGTGGGCCTGGCTCTGGTCAGCGTTCGCGGATATTTAACACGCTTAACGAGATCTTGGTATTTGATCTGAGTTGGCTACGAGCCTATATGCACTAACCATCTACGCGGGAGTAGTTATGGGTATCCCGACGTCGTGGTATCAGCCGAAGCACTTCGTGACGTCAGCGACTGAGCGGCGCGCGCCGGGTTGGACTGCGTTAACGCAACTTCCTTTGTAATGGAGGTTGCTAGGTCTGCTCACCGGCCGCGTACGCAACGTGCAGGTGTGCTCAGGGCGATGGGCCCAGACCCCTGCGCGCTTAGGTTTAGACCGGCGTGCTGGCCTCTCCGTTGAGCCTAGGTGGGGCTGCGACGTGTTGATCTTCCGCGGCCGGGCATGACCCAGGAAAGTGTATCCGGCCAAATGGGATCAAGCGTGCTGGGTAAGTTGGTGCACCCCTGCAGGGAAGTTAATCTATTCGAATAGCCGTGATCTTCGGTAACAGGACGACTTGGAGTTGTACCTTGACCTTATGACAACTAGAACCGGATACTTAATAAAACACACCCTTCCAAGTGCCAGATACAACCCGGTGATCGCTTTTCTATAGGGCGACGAGGAGAGGATCACCGGGTAGGTTTATGCTATGCGATGCTATTGGAGATGCTACTTGGAGATGCTACTTGGAGGACTTCAATCTACTCTCTTCTACATGCTGCAAGACGGAGGCTGCCAGAAGCGTAGTCTTCGACAGGATTAGCTATCCCCCTCTTATTCTGGCATTCTGCAGTTCAGTCTACTGATAAGGCCTCCTTACACATATACCCATGCATATGTAGTGTAGCTCCTTGCTTGCGAGTACTTTGGATGAGTACTCACGGTTGCTTTTCTCCCTCTTTTCCCCTTTCCCTTCTACCTGGTTGTCGCAACCAGATGCTGGAGCCCTGGAGCCAGACGCCACCGTCGATGACGACCCCTACTACACCGGAGGTGCCTACTACTACGTGCAGCCCGCTGACGACGACCAGGAGTAGTTAGGAGGATCCCAGGCAGGAGGCCTGCGCCTCTTTCGATCTGTATCCCAGTTTGTGCTAGCCTTCTTAAGGCAAACTTGTTTAACTTATGTTTGTACTCAGATATTATTGCTTCCGCTGACTCGTCTATGATCGAGCACTTGTATTCGAGCCCTCGAGGCCCCTGGCTTGTATTATGATGCTTGTATGACTTATTTATGTTTTAGAGTTGTGTTGTGATATCTTCCCGTGAGTCCCTGATCTTGATCGTACACATTTGCGTGCATGATTAGTGTACGATTGAATCGGGGGCGTCACACATAGTTAGTAGCTAGATGGCTTCTTCTCTCTCTTTGAATCTCAATACAAAGTTTTCCCCCTCTCTTGTGGAGATCTATTAGATGTAATCTTCTTCTTGCGGTGTGTTTGTTGAGACCGATGAATTGTGGGTTTATGATCAAGTCTATCTATGAATAATATTTGAATCTTCTCTGAATTCTTTTATGTATGGTTGGTTATCTTTGCAAGTCTCTTCGAATTATCCATTTGGTTTGGCCAACTAGATTGGTAGTTCTTGCCATGGGAGAAGTGCTTAGCTTTGGGTTCGATCTTGCGGTGTCCTTACCCAGTGACAGAAGGGGTAGCAAGGCACGTATTGCATTGTTGCCATCGAGGATAACAAGATGGGGTTTATTTCATATTGCATGAATTTATCTCTCTACATCATGTCATCTTGCTTAAGGCGTTACTCTGTTTTTAACTTAATACTCTAGATGCATGCTGGATAGCGGTCGATGAGTGGAGTAATAGTAGTATATGCAGAATCATTTCGATCTACTTGTCATGGACGTGATGCCTATATACATGATCATGCCTAGATATTCTCATAACTATGCTCAATTCTGTCAATTGCTCAATAGTAATTTGTTCACCCACCGTAGAATACTTATGCTCTTGAGAGAAGCCACTAGTGAAACCTATGGCCCCCGGGTCTATTCTCATCATATCAATCTCCATCACTTTAATCTTGCTTTGCTTTTTTACTTTGCTTTTACTTTTTACTTTGCATCTTTATACCAAAAATACCAAAAATATTATATCTATCAGATCTCACTCTCGTAAGTGACCGTGAAGGGATTGACAACCCCTAATCGCGTTGGTTGCGAGTAGCTATCGTTTTGTGCAGGTACGAGGGACTTGAGCGTGGCCTCCTACTGGATTGATACCTTGGTTCTCAAAAACTGAGGGAAATACTTACGCTACTCTCCTGCATCATCCCTTCCTCTTCGAGGAAAACCAACACAAGCTCAAGACATAGAAATTCGCCCCCTGACCGCTGGGACCCACCAGCTACATCTTCGCAGGCAAGGAAGTGTCTGACAGTCGGGACCCACCTGGTGGAAGCGTACGTAGCGTTGTCATTCTGGTCACGAACGTGTACGTACATACTGGTTGATGTAGAGGCGCGCACGTGTCGTAGTAGAGGCGTGCACGTGTCGCAGTAGAGGCGCGCACGTAGCATGTACACGTACGTACGACGGCCAGGGTGCAAGAAAGAAAATACGGCCATGTATGTGTACATACGGGCGGGGTCTCGAACGCCTACTCGCGCATACGTACGGCCAGGGCTTGTGTACATGGCTGGGTCGGAATGGAGAAACAGCGTCGTCGTCGTGTTCATGGGGAGGCAACGGAATGCGTCGTGTTCATGGGGAGGCAACGGAATGCGTCGTGTTCATGGGGAGGCAACGGAATGCGTCGTGTTCATCGGGATGGCTTGGACGGAATAGGCGATGGAAACGAGGCCTGGCGTACCGCAAAACGGAGGAAACGGCCTTGTGTTCGACCGGCCACGTTCGAAACAGGATCCTGTTCATCGGGAGGGGTGTGGCGTACCCAAAATGGAGGAAACGGACCTCCTACGTTCGAAACGGGGGTCTTGTTGATCGGGAGGGGTGTGGTGTACCGCAAAACGGAGGAAACGGACCTCCTACGGTCGAAACAGGGGTCCTGTTGATCGGGAGGGGTGTGGCGTACCGCAAAACGGAGGAAACAGACTTGTGTTGGAGCGCTACGGTCGAAATGGGGGTCCTGTTCATCGGGAGGGGTGTGGCGTACCGCAAAACGGGACTCCACGGGATACTGTTCATCTCCATCGTCGACCTCCTCCAGCCTCCACGGGCTCCTGTTCATCCAGCCTCCACGGGCTCCTGTTCATCCAGCCTCCACCGCGCGCTACTCCACCGGCTACTGTTCAACCACCCCTCCACTGTCTACTGTTCATCCAGCCCTCCACACCACGGGGTCCTGTTCAACCACCCCTCCACACCACGGGGTCCTGTTCAACCACCCCTCCACAGGCACCCCTCCACCATCTACTGTTCATCCAGCCCTCCACACCATGGGGTCCTGTTCAACCACCCCTCCACCGTCTACTGTTCATCCAGCCCTCCACACCACGGGGTCCTGTTCATCCACCCCTCCAAGGGCACCCCTCCACCGTCTACTGTTCATCCAGCCCTCCACCACACCATGGGGCCCTGTTCATCCAGAGGCAACGCCACCACTCACTGTTTATCCACCCCCCCCCCCCGCAATGCTCACTGTTCATCCCATCGATCGGCTTCAGTTAGCAGCAGTAGCGAAGGAATCGCTCGATCAGGTTCAGTTAACAGCCATCGATCGACCGCTCGGGTTCAGTAACGCGTAGCCTGTAGTGCAATCGCTCGGGTTAAGTTAGAGCCCAACACCTCGATCGGGTTCAGTGAGAGCCAACGCCTCGTACACACGCGCGTACGTGTATGAGATAAACACACATCACTCGGCCCCCGACCTCCCACCGTAACCGGGAACTCCCTGAAATTTTCCTCCCCCTTGCTTCTACCACGGTTTTTTTCCGTCATGGGCGGCCCAAAGAATGTCATGCAGCTGCGTCTCCGGCCCGCCCAGGATGAAAAGCCCATTTTCTGTCATGTTTTTTTGTCATAGAAGTAGGAGCCCACCACATCTATGATGATACCGGGTTTTGTCACAATTATCGTCATAGAAGTGTCATATGTATGACAGAAAAAAAAATTCGTTCAGCCCAAAATGTCACGGATGTGCCTTTTTTTTGTAGTGATTCCTCCCCTGCCTGCGCCCTCCCCTTGACCTCACCACACCGCCGTGCTTGGCACCGCCCCCCCCCCCCCGGCCATTCATTCAAGCCCCGCCGACCTCCAGATCGGGCGCAAGCAGCTCCTGCGCCCCCACACCCCTATGATAGACAACGATGTGCCGCTTCCCCGGGGAACAGGCGGACTAGGTGCTCTGCGCGCCTAAGCGGGTGCTGCTTCTTTTAATTGTAGTTCAACTGGCCCTGAATTGAAATCCAGGTGGGCTACTGACCTCTAGCAAAGGTGAAATAGTAAAAGGGAGGAAACCTTGTGCATTTAGTATACGAAGAAGATGCAGTAAGAAGCGCTCACTAGTTTCTTTCGTGGGATGAATACGGTGTGAGCGAAGATGTAAGAGTTGCACGAATAAGGGAAGAGGAGTACCTCTTTCTGCTGGCAGTGCTGTGTCCTCCTTTTGTTTTTCCGACGATCTTCTTGTTGTTCGCCGGAAACCAGAAGTTGTGGAGGACGGTGCAGCCTTGGACAAACCCATGGACAAGTTGTTGAGTGTGGTGCGGTGGCCGTCTGTCGGCGGCGGGGAAGCAGATCCGAGGCGGCGAACGACGGCGTAGCGGGAACAGCTCCGGTGCGGTGGACGGTTGCGACAGTGGAGCCGCAGCACTGAGGCATAGGACGGCGTGGTCGGAGTGGTTCTGCTACGGCGCACGTCGGTGTCGGCGTCGTGGAGGCAGCTCTGCCTCGGCTTCAGCTGCTAAGTCCTTGAGGGTGTTGTGGTTGCAGTTGCGTTGGACGACGATGTCGGGGTACCTGCTCCGGCGTAATGGAGGAGGGCGGCGGTGGATTGGCCGCTATGGGGTGGAGGACGGAGGAGGCTGGGGTTTCGCAGCTGGTGGAGAGGGCGTTTTCGCGCCCATGGAGTATGAATGGGGAAACGGAGGGAGGCGGGGAACTAAGGGGGAACAATGTTTCGGTTTGAGACATGCTTGTTTGAAATTTGGGGAAAGTTACAAACTTTGCCCCCATCTAAAATTTCGGACATATTGCGAGTTGGGGGTAGGACAGTCATGTCAGGTGTCCCAAATGTGGGCGGGATAGATTTCGATCGAGCGCATGGGTGGGCGCCCACGGCGTACGAATGCTTCTCGGAGGCGGTTGAGACTGGCGTCTTGGTGAAGTTACAAACCTACCCCGGTTTAGACCTTTGGACATCGGGCCGATAGGCTACACGGGCCAGAGTCAGGACAGTAATTTCCTACCACCAAAACATTAGTCTCGCGCGGTTTCGGGTGACCAGAGGCCTATTTGGCGCTTCATTCAATATTTGGGAGCAGAAGCATTAACGTTTTCGGTTCTCTTGAATTGAACTTTCAAGATTTGTCAAACTTCACAAATCTTTACTCTTGAAAATCCTAAAGCTACGATTATTTTGGAATGGAGGGGGTACATTTGAATATACATTGTACACGAGTATATATTAAAAAATATGCAACTTACCTCAGTTCATGCATGGTTCCAGATATAATCTCCTTGGTTGCAAAAAAAAGTTAGATATGCATATGAATATATATAGCATGTTCAAACTCACAACAAAGATTGATGCCCCTTTTTACATCTGATTTACAAATGCCATTATCTCGGGTTCAAATAGATGAATGCACTTCTGATGAATTCAAATCTTAGAAACCCCCTTTATGTTGAATTCGACATGTATTCTATTTCGTTGCTAGCAATTTGGAATGTATCCATGCAAGTGACAAATGTATAAAGTGCTTCACACTAACAACATGGAGTGTACTAATTAATGTTTATATATGAATTGCAAAAGCATCCATTGCCTGTATTTCAAACCGCTCTCACTCTATGGATCGATAATATGAAATAAACACATGCACATGCTAGAATTCAATAGAGTATGGGTGTCTGATAGACCGATTTTCGTCCATACGCAATTTGCAAATTTCATGATCTCATCCAAAAATAATAATGTCATTTATATTTTAATTTAATGCGTAGAACCTCCTTTTACACGTAGATGCACTATGCCTCGCCCCGTTCTCACAAACGCGTTATATATCTCTCTATCTAACGCATAAGTGCACACACTTTATATGCATCGGCATTTCTCTTTCACACATGCTCACAATCTCTCTCAGGCTGTCGGGGTGTCTCACGCACATGCTCTCTCTGTTTCTCTCTCTCTCTCTCTCTCTCTCTCTCTCTCTCTTTCTGACTACTATGTACCACTCTTTTCACTAATCTCAGTTGGAAAACACTATTTCTCTCACATGCATATATACACATGCACGGTCTCTACTAGCCCTCTATACGCACATATTTGTGCTTACGTGTCTCCCGCACGCACATTATCTTTAGGCCTCTCTCGCACACATTGCCCCCCCCGACACACCTCTCTCTTAGTAGTTGGCAGATATGATTTCATCATATCATTCGGTAGGATATCCCTGGCTGTTAGGCTGGATGGTAATACGAGGCAAAGTTTTACCCTAGTTCAGATCGAACCCTTGCAGTTGAAGAAAGAGCCTACTCCTGGTACTATATATTAGTGATAGGGGTGTGTACAAAGTACACGTGAATACCAGGCATTGTGCGTGTGTGTATACTATCGACGAACTAGCCCCCAAGCTTCTATAACATACTAAGGGCCTAGGGTTACAAATCATATATAGTCGGCTTATCACCAGTGGGGATAGAGTCCTCCGCGACTCTGGTAGCTTCATGTTGTACGCCGAGTCCTCCACATGGGTCTTTGTATAACACGTCTCAGTCCAACCTATATGTGGCGCAGGATGGAACCGACCCATGAGTCTTCATGTTGACCCACCACAACTAGAAATGATGTGCCCACCACACCACACACGCAATCGGCCACTAAGAAAATAAGCATATACAATAGTACAACGATATCTAGCTCACGATACATCTCCATATTTTGTTGATGACACTGACGGACTTTGCATTCGATGCGTGCTCCGTATTTTGTTGACGACACTTATGGTCATTGTATTTGAAGCGAAAGCACGATATGGTCACTGGACTTCAGAATAAGCTCATCACGGCACCACATACATTTTGTCGTGCTAACCAACATGCGGTTGGATGGTTAGAGGACAGTGGTTTCTCAAGCCCACCAAGGTTAAAGTTCCGGTGCTCGCATTTATCTTATGTTAATTTCAGTATTTTCCGGCGATGTACGTTCAGTGGGAGGAGACGTTCCACTCGACTACGAGGCACCTATGGTGACTTCGTAAAATCTCAAGATCATATATGCTGGCCCACTCTCTCAAAGGTGCTCATAGGGGTTGGGTTCGCGTGTGTACGCTTATAGCGGTGAGTGCTTGCGCATATATATGAGCCCTTGCGTCTGTACCGTGTTAAACAAATACATATCATGATTATACGGTCACTGGCTCACCCGTACAACTCCGTATTTTGTTGATGACACAATCAATTGACCAGTCAAACGTTCCACGCGGCGCAACTAGTGTTGCACCATCAGGGCATGTAACCGTGGGGCCCACCTGTCAGCCTATATATGAAAGAAAGAAATGGTAGCTTGAGTCTGTACTGTGTTAATAAAATAGGAGTACATTTTAGGGTGATCATACGGTCACTGGCTCACCATACAGCTCCGTAATTTGTTGATAACACGATCTATTAACCAGTCAAACGTTCCACATTCAGCAGCACACATTACCATAGGGCCCACCCGTCAGCGTGTATATGAAGGACAGAAATGGTAATAAATTAGTGGTCGGTGGGTATTCGAAGTCATGAGACCTCTCGTTGGCAGTCACCGGCGGTTGGGGGCGTTCATTGGGCAGTGGGGTGGGGATCCCCAGAGAAAAAGCTTGGGGGGGCCTACAGGGACAGCCGGTGCGGCGGCGGACCGGCGGTGGGGAGTGGTTTCGGGGAGGGCGGGCCGGCCGCGGGCGGCGGGGGCGGGCGGTTCGGCCGGTGGTGGCGTGCGGCTCAGGGGGGTGGATGATACGTCTCCGACGTATCTACTTTTCCAAACACTTTTGCCCTTATTTTGGACTCTAACTTGCATGATTTGAATGGAACTAACCCGGACTGACGTTGTTTTCAGCAGAATTACCATGGTGTTATTTATGTGCAGGAGCAAACGTTCTCGGAATGACCTGAAACTTCACGGAGCCACTTTTTAGAAAATAAGAAAAATATCTGCCAAAGATGAAGGCTAGGGGGCCCACCGTCTCTCCACGAGGGTGGGGGCGCGTCTGCCCCCCTAGGGCGCGCCCCCCTACCTCGTGGGCTCCCTGTTGCCTCTCCGACTCCAACTCCACCTCCAATTATTGAGTTTCGGGGAGAAAAATCAGAGAGAAGAAATCATCGCATTTTACTATATGGAGCCGCTGCCAAGCCCTAAAACCTCTCGGAGGGCTGATCTGGAGTCCATTCGGGGCTCCGGAGAGGGGCATCCGTCGCCATCGTCATCATCAACCATCCTCCATCACCAATTTCATGATGCTCACCGCCGTGCGTGAGTAAGTCCATCATAGGCTTGCTGGACGGTGATGGGTTGGATGGGATCTATCATGTAATCCAGTTACTTTTGTTAGGGTTTGATCCCTAGTGTCCACTATGTTCTGAGATTGATGTTGTTATGACTTTGCTATGCTTAATGCTTGTCACTAGGGCCCGAGTGCCATGATTTTAGATCTGAACCTATTATGTTTTCATCAATATATAAGTGGTCTTGATCCTATCTTGCAAGTCTATAGTCACCTATTATGTGTTATGATCTGTTAACCCCGAAGTGACAATAATCGGGATACTTACCGGTGATGACCGTAGTTTGAGGAGTTCATGTATTCACTATGTGTTTTGTTCCGGTTCTCTATTAAAAGGAGAACTTAATATCCCTTAGTTTCCGTAAGGACCCCTCTGCCAGGGGAGGGTAGGACAAAAGATGTCATGCAAGTTCTTTTCCATAAGCACGTATGATTATGTTTGGAATACATGCCTACATTATATCAATGAACTGGAGCTAGTTCTATGTCACCGTAGGTTATGAATGTTACATGATGAACCGCATTCGACATAATTCTCCATCACCAATCCATTGCCTACGAGCTTTCCACATATTGTTCTTCGCTTATTTACTTTCCCGTTGCTATTGCTATCATCACTACAAAATACCAAAAACATTGCTTTTACTACCGTTACCTTTTGTTACTGTTACCACTACTATCATATTACTTTGCTACTAAACACTTTGCTGCAGATATTAAGTTTCCAGGTGTGGTTGAATTGACAACTCAGCTGCTAATACTTGAGAATATTCTTTGGCTCCCCTTGTGTCGAATCAATAAATTTGGGTTGAATACTCTACCCTCGAAAACTGTTGCGATCCCCTATACTTGTGGGTTATCAAGACTATTTTCTTGCGCCGTTTCCGGGGAGCATAGCTCTATTCTTTGAGTCACTTGGGATATATATCTGCTTATCATTATGAAGAACTTGAGAGATCCAAAAACCAAGATCTATCACTCAACTACGAGGGGAGGTAAGGAACTGCCATCTAGCTCTGCACTTGATTCACCTTCTATTATGAGTAAGTTTTCGACACCTACACATGCTTCTGCTATTCGTTCTGATATGTAGCATGTTATTGACGATGCCACTTCTGCTATGCATGATACTGATGATGAAACTACCTCTATGCCTGATATTACTATGCCACTTAGTGACTTTCTTGAGGAACAACTTGCTAGGGCTAGAGAAATTGAAAAAATTGAAGCTGATGATACTAATGAAAGTGATGATGAAGAACCACTTGTTATTCCTAAGGGTTATGTCTTTGATCAAGAAGCTTCTTTAGCTATTTTAGCTTGCCAAAATAGAAATGAACTCAAAAGATTATTAGCTAAATGGAGTAAGCAATCTCTAAATGCTAGACTAAAACCTGACCTTTCTTTTGCTACTTCACCTATCTTTGTTACTGATAAGGACTATGAATTCTCTGTTGATCCTGATATAATTACTTTGATTGAATCTGATCCTTTTCATGGTTATGAATCTGAAACTGCTGTGGCACATCTTACTAAATTGAATGATATAGCCACCCTGTTCACTAAAGATGAGAGACCTTGTTACTTTTACATCCTTAAAATATTTTCGTTCTCATTAAAAGGTGATGCTAAGATATGGTTTAATTCTCTTGATCCTATTGTGTGTGTAGTCCCCGGGATATGATTTATTACTCCTCTGCTAAATATTTCCCTGCTCATAAGAATAAGCTGCTTTAAGGGATATATATAATTTTGTGCAAGTTGAAGAAGAGAGTCTCCCATAAGCTTGGGGGAGGCTTCTCCAATTACTTAATGCTTTGCCTGATCATCCTCTTAAGAAAAATGAAATACTTGATATCTTTTATAATGGACTAACCGATGCCTCCCAGAGATTACCTGGACAGTTGTGCTGGTTCTGTTTTCAGGGAAAGAACACCGGATGAAGCTGAAATTCTATTGAATAATATGTTGACAAATGAAAATAATTGGACACCTCCGGAGCCAATTCCTAAGCCTATTCCTAAACCAACTCCGAAGAAGAGGGGTATTCTATTTCTCAGTCCTGAAGATATGCAAGAGGCAAAGAAATCTATGAAAGAGAAAGGTATTAAAGCTGAAGATGTTAAGAATTTACCTCCGACTGAAGAAATACACGGTCTTAATTTACCGCCTATTGAAGAAACATATAATCTTAATCCTTTACCTATTGAAGAAACCCATGGTCTTGATAACCCGACACAGGTAGTAAAGGTAAATTCTCTTTATAGATATGATAAAGCTGTAATCCCATTCACTAAAATTGCTAGCCCATGCTTAGATGAGTTTGATAAATTTATGGCTAAGCAAGAAGACTTTAATGCTTATTTTGGTAGACAATTGAAATACAATTCAAATATGCTTGAACACTTGGGTGATTATATGGGTAATGTTAAAGGTAAACTTAAACTTATTAGTAAACATGCTTCTATGGTTACCACTCAAGTAGAACAAGTACTTAAAGGTCAAAATGATTTGCTCAATGAATTGAATAGTAAAGATAATGATAATGTTGTTAGAGTGGCTACTAGAACTGGTAGAATGACTCAGGAACCTTTGTATCCTGAAGGACACCCTAAGAGAATTGAGCAAGATTCTCAGAGAAATAATATAGATGTACCTAGTTCTTCTAAAAAGAAGAGAAAGAAAAATGATAAGACTTTGCATGCTTCTAGTGATCCTATTGTTGAAACACCTGAGAATCCAAATGATATTTCTATTTCTGATGCTGAAACTCAATCTGGTAATGAACCTGAAACTAGTGATAATGTTAATAATAATGTTCATAATGATGCTCAACCTAGTAATGATAATGATATAGAAATTGAACCTGCTGTTGATCTTGATAACCCACAATCAAAGAATCAACGTTATGATAAGAAAGATTTTGTTGCTAGGAAACAAGGTAAAGAAAGAGAACCCTGGGTTCAGAAACCCATGCCTTTTCCTCCCAAACCATCCAAGAAAAAGGATGATGAGGATTTTGAGCGCTTTGCTGAAATGATTAGACCTATCTTTTTGCGTATGCGATTAACTGATATACTCAAAATAAATCCTTATGCTAAGTACATGAAAGATATTATTACAAATAAAAGAAAGATACCGGAAGCTGAAATTTCCACCATGCTTGCTAATTATACTTTTAAGGGTGGAATACCAAAGAAACTTGGAGATCCCGGTGTACCAACTATACCATGCTCCATTAAAAGAAACTATGTTAAAACTGCTTTATGTGATCTTGGAGCCGGTGTTAGTGTTATGCCTCTCTCTTTATATCGTAGACTTGATTTGAATAAGTTGACACCTAATGAAATATCTTTGGAAATGGCTGATAAATCAACTGCTATACCTGTCGGTATTTGTGAGGATGTGCTTGTTGTAGTTGCAAATGTTACTATTTTAACGGACTTTGTTATTCTTGATATTCCCGAGGACGATAGTATGTCTATTATTCTTGGAAGACCCTTTTTGAATACTGCAGGGGCTGTTATTGATTGCACTAAAGGCAATTTCACTTTTCATGTTAATGGTAATGAGCATACGGTACACTTTCCGAGGAAACAACCTCAAGTTCATAGTATCAACTCTATTGGAAAAATTCCATCGATTATATTTGGAGGTTTTGAATTTCCTCTTCCTACTGTCAAGAAGAAATATGATATTCTTATTATTGGGGATGTGCATATCCCCGTTGAGGTAACATAGTGTTATTCAAAATTTCTCTGGTTCCATGTTATTCCGAATGAGTTCGTTAACAAGACTTGATCAACCTTGTTAGTGGATTCCTTTTGATGATCATGAGATGGATGAAACTAGAAGGCACAACCTTCTGTACCCCACTTTTACTTTTTGTTATTTATATTAAATAAAATAAAAATAAATATTTTTTATCTGCTATCTGATTATCCGTGCAATATAAAAATACCTCAAAAATAAAAGTTCTCCAAATGACCTGAAATTTAAATATGATTTTTTCTAGAATATTTGAGAATATTTGGCACTAAGAACACAACAGGGGGGGTCAACCACCTGCCCACGAGGGTGGAGGGCGCGCCCTACCCCCCTGGGCGCGCCCCTGCCTCGTGGGCCCACGGTGGCCCTCCTCCACTTATCCTTTCACCCATACACTCCTTCTTCCTCCCACAAACACGAATATCCAGCTCAAGCACGAGTTCTAGCTCACTTTGCTGCCATTTTCGATCTCCTTGCTCAAAGCACCTCTCACAAAACTGCTTGGGGAGATTGTTCCTTGGTATGTGACTCCTCCATTGGTCCAATTAGTTTTTGTTCTAGTGTTTTATTCATTGCAAAATTTTGCTGCTTAGGTGACCCTATTCTTCAGCTGCATGTCAAATTTATATGGTTCCAAGTAGTTTTGATGCATGATATAGGCCCTAGGCACTTGTAGGAGTAGTTGCTATCAATATTATTGAGTTTGGTTTACTTTTATTTTGAAGTTACTAAAAAATTTCAGAATTTTTCAGAGGAAGAAAAATGCTTAGGAAAATGTTCCAAGGTGGTTCCTCAAGGAAGCAAGGACCCAGGCTTGCAATGCGTGATGCTGATGAAGAGCCACCAAGAGACGCTCCAGTACGTCCTTGTGAATGGCCCTCTGAGAACTTTATGGATCGAGCGGGAATTAAGGAAAAATTCAACGCATATTTGTGTAACGCTGATCTTGTGAGCTTCGAGGAAGAGAAGTGCAGCCAGTATCACTATCTCACCAGTACCTTTATGAGGAGGTTTGAATTTTCAACTTCACGTAATTCTCCAACTGTCTTGTTTGATCTTTATGATAATTCTTACACCATGGACTTAGAGGATTTTACCACTGCATGCAAACTTCCACAATGGGGTAGTATACGGGATCCTCGCAAATCTGAATTTAGAGATTTTCTTGCTAGCATAAGTGTGGGAGAATCTAGAGATATTACACAAGCTATCATAGGGAGCATTCACTTTCCTGCTATACATTATTTTGCTCTCTTCATAGGTAGATGCATAAGTGGTAAAGATGAAGCATGTCACATGTGTGTCCCTGATCTCAGTATTCTTAGGAGTGTTGTGTTAGGAGACAAATCATATAATTTGGGAGCCATTGTTGCACGTAGGTTGCATCTTAATAGATTTAATGGAGATTTCTTTGGTGGAATTTATGCAACCCGCGTAGCTAATTTTCTTGGTATAGCCATACGCAAAGATGATATTGAATTACCTCCTGCTTATCTAGATTTTAATGCTATGGTTCACCACCAGTTTGTCGAGAGGAACGAATCACTTGTCCAGTATCGACTAATCTTTGACAGACGCCGTGTTGTCCGTATTACTCTCCCTGCCCCTGCCTTCTTTGACTATCAGGCAAGAGGAGGATATACTATTACCAGAGAGGAGGCAGATGAGTACGAGAGGAGAGAGGAGGCCGCTCGTCGCCACGCTGCAGCTCAGCAGGCGATAGCTGCTGCATCGCAGTACGACCCCAGCTACTATTATGGATATCCGTCAGGCCAGCCGTGACCATAGACCAACTTAGGCCAAAAGCCTAAGCTTGGGGGAGTACGTATTTCCCACCGACATTACATTTATGTTCACACACTCATTGCTAGATGTCGGTGCTCATACTTTTTCATTGTATCATCCATGCTAGTTTATTTCCCTTTTTATGCTTTCTTCTTGTGTGTTTAATAAACCTTAAGAAAGAAAAATTAGTTGTAGCTTTTAATTAGTTTACTTTCCATGCTTGTAGTAGTGATTAAAAAGAAAACCCAAAAATATTTCTTGTTCTTCTTTTTCTTGTTGGGAGCTTTCCCGTGTAAATAGTTTTATTTCTTTTCTTTGGGGGTTAATAGGAGAAGACCATAATTAAATTGTTGAAGTGGCTCTTATATGCATTATTGTTGATCTGACAAAAGAGCCCATATTGCCTTGTGTTCTCCTGTTTATTGAATGCTTGCAGATTTCAGCTTAGTCCAATGCACGTGCACTATTATTATTATTCACATTGTTCGGTCGTGCAAGTGAAAGGCAATTATGATGTTATATGATGGACTGGCTGAGATGAGAAAAGCTAGTATGAACTCGACCTCTTTTGTTTTTGTAAATATGATTAGTTCAGCGTTCCTGATTCAGCCTATTATGAATAAATATGTTTGCAATGACAATTAGAGATCATAGTTTCTTGTGCCATGCTTGATTAGCTATGAGTTATAATGGTTTACCTTGCGTGCCAACATGCTATTAAAATGGTTATGATGTGGTATGATGGGGTGGTATCCTCCTGTGAATGATTTAAGTGACTCGACTTGGCGCATGTTCACGCATGTAGTTGAAACAAAATCAACATAGCCTTCACGATACTTATGTTCATGGTGGATTATATCCTACTCATGCTTGCACTCGATGTTGATTAATTTTAATGCATGTTCATGATTGTTGTCTCTCTCTAGTTGGTCGCTTCCCAGTCTTTTGCTAGCCTTCACCAGTACTAAGCGGGAATACTGCTTGTGCATCCAAATTCCTTAAACCCCCAAAGTTATTCCACATGAGTCCACTATACCTACCTATATATGGTATCTACCTGCCATTTCAAGTAAATTTGTATGTGCCAAAATCTAAACCTTCAAATAAATATCCTGTTTTGTATGCTCGAATAGCTCATGTATCAACTAGGGATGTCTATATCTTCCATGTTAGGCGGGTTATTCTTAAGAGGAGTGGACTCCGCTCCTCACTCTCGAAATAAATGGCCGGTCACCGGGATGCCCAGTCCCCTGCTTTATGCAAACTAAGTCAAAAGAATTGCAAACAAAACTCCCCCTGGGACTCTTGTTAGTTGGAGGCACTCGTTGTTTCGAGCAAGCCATGGATTGATGCTTGTTGGTGGAAGGGGGAGTATAAACTTTACCATTCTATTTGGGAACCGCCTATAATGTGCATAGCATGGAACATATCGCCATCTCTTGGTTGTTATGTTGACAATGAAAGTATACCGCTCAAAATATTATCCACCTCTGTTTCAAAACCGAGCTCTGGCACCTCTACAAATCACTGCTTCCCTCTGCAAAGGGCCTATCTATTTACTTTTATGCTGAGTCATCATCCTCTTATTAAAAAAGGCACCAGTTGGAGAGCACCATTGTCATTTGCATTCATTAATGTTAGTTTACACTGACTATGACTTGACTGGATCTCTTTTACCATGAATTACAATATCTAGTCAGTCCTTGGTCTTTAAAGGTGCTCTGCATTTATGTTTTGCGGTCTCTGAAAGGGCTAGGGAGATATCATCTTGTTATATCATATTATGATTGTTTTGAGAAAGTGTTGTCATCCGAGATTTATTATTATTGCTCGCTAGTTGATTATGCTATTGATATGAGTAAACACTACTAGAAAAAGGGCTATAGATGGGATTGACACTAATGGCGCACCAGACAAGCGGTGCGCCATTAGTATATACTAATGGCGCACCACCTTCTGATACGCCATTAGAGTTGAAACTACTAATGGCGCACCAGGCCCAGGGTGCGCCATTAGTATCAAAAAAAATTTGAACTAGTGCGCCTGTCCAAACATACTAATGGCGCATCCAGACACAGTGCGCCATTACTAGTTGTAACTAGTAATGGCGCACCTGTCGGAAAGTGCGCCACTAATGTTTTTTTTATTATATTTTTTATTCCTTTTTTGCAAAACTACTAATGGCGCACTGTTCCACCGTGCGCCATTACTAGTTTAAACTAGTAATGGCACACTGTGGGACAGTGCGCCATTAGTATGTTTTTTTTTGCAAAACTACTAATGGCGCACCACCAGAAGGTGCGCCATTAGTAACCTGGATTACTAATGGCGCATTTAGAGTTGGTGCGCCATTAGTAAGTGGGCAGCAACAAGATATTTTGGACAGCCTCTCCTACCCACACTCACTTTCTCCCCACTTCATTCTCTCCACCTCCTCCTTGTCTCGGGTGCCTCCTCTTTTTCACCTCATTTCCACCATAGATTCATTCAATTTAAGTGGTTAAATTACCTTGTTTTGATAGGTAAGTAAGGGGGGAAGCTATATTTATGTTGTTCTCCCTACAACAATGTGCACATGCACTTTTTATGGCCTAGCTAGATCTATGTATGTTCGTGGTGTTGCATATGTTTGTGGTGTTGCATATGTGTTTGTGTTTGGAGGTGTACCGGTATTTGAAATGCGATAGTTGCCAATATTTTGCCGAAATGTTGATTCATTTCCGTTTCGGCGAGAATTTTGGCATTAAGCATTCTTTTTGGTCCTATTTTTAGGGAAAGTCATGCCAAATTTTTTCTTGGTTCTAAAATATCGTTTTGCTCTACCCCGCAGGAGACCATGGTCCGCACGATGACCGAAGGCATCGTGAATAGGTTTTTGAGGTCCGCGAAGGCCGAGATGCTTCAAAAGAACGAGACGGAGATAAGATGTCCGTGTCGAAGATGCAAGCTGAAGAGCCTTATTGCGGACCCGGAATCCGGGCAGGTACGGGACCACCTGCTCTTGCGTGGTTTCATGGATGGCTATCGGTGGCAAGGTGATGAAGATGACTACGAAGCGGTCCATGGGGGCCGGGCAAGAAATGAGGAAGGGCAGCAAGACAACCACCGCGGCTCGGGCGGGCGAGAAGACGAAGAATCCCCAGGAGATGATCACGACGGTGATGCTGTACACAGTCATCATGTAGAAGATGTAGGACATGATGATGAGGAAGATGCCAGAGCAGACGACGGGAATGATCATGAAGATGATGATGCCGGCGGAGCAGACGACGCTGGACCATCGATGGGCTGGGTGCAGGACCCTCATATTCAAGAGCTGCTTCTCAACCAGACGGATAACGCAAGAGCTGCCGCCCGAGAGAAAGCCAAGATGGATCAACTTGACTTAGACACGGTTACTCCATTGTATGAAGGATGCAGGCCCGAGGATACCCGCCTGAAAGTAACGCTCATGGCTCTGGAGATGAAGGTAAAATACAAAATGATCGACGCATGCTTCGACGAGAACATGTCATTCTGGCACGAACGTCTTCCCAAGGGGAACAAGTGCCCGACCAGTTTGGAGGAGGCGAAGAAAATCGTGTGACCTCTGGATTTACCGCACGTGAAATACCATGTGTGCATGAACAATTGCATCATTTATCGGGACGAGCACGCGGAGCCATACCAGACCATCAGTGTTCTGCTGTTATGATAAACTGTTCAATTCTTTTTCCGCTGTTATGATAAATGTTGAATGATACTGCTTGGAGATGCATATATTGTTTCACCTCTTCACATGCCAATGTATTTTCCATGTTGTGATGGAGGCCTTTTTTGCCTTGTCCACCCGAGAGGCCCTTGAGTTTGCTGGAATGTCGATTAACTTCCGTTCCGGCAAATTCGGGTACTCCATATGTCCTACTTTCAGCAAAGGTCATGCTGAAATTTTCCGTGAATTTTAGCATGACTTTGCTAAAAATAGGACATATGGGGTACTTGTGACTAATGCATGGGTGTCGACAAACCATTAATTATACAACCTTGGCTTTTAGGGTGCCTCGGTGTCGATAAAAACCGAAATGATGAAAGCTTAGGCTTTTAGGGTGCCTCGGCGTCGAAAAACCCTCAATGATAAAAGCTTAGCTTTTAGGATGCCTCGGTGTCGACAAACCCTAAATGATGAGACCATGATCTTGTTCCTTGACAATAACCAACTTTTTGACCAAACTTTGTTCCTATTTAGAGAGAAACATGGCCAACAACGATGAGGCCGGGGGTTCGGGCGGCAATGCATTCTGGAAGCTGTCCCAGGAGATGGAGGAACAACCTCACTTGTATGAGGACGCCGCCTTCCCCACCGATCCTGAGACCACTGATGGTACCGCCGAGGATGACCCCACTGATGCCACCACTGATGGTGCCGCCGAGGATGCCACCACTGATGATGGCGGCGCACGCATAGATGGTAGCCAACCGAAGAGGCAACGGAAGGACCGGCGCCCGACCGTGCTCCGCACCCTCAAGGAGGAAGTTACTGAAGTGGACTCCAACGGGAATCCAACGGCGCCCGAACGAATAGTCAAGGGGTACTCGCTACAGCTCGGGTGCATTCTCCGGAGCACCGTCTCGATCAACACCGAGAACCTGAGGCATCCTGGCCGAGGGAATTTGCGCAACCTCCTCTTCACGAAGCTACACGAACGATACAAGTTCCCTGATGAATTTTAAAACACAAGCCTCAAAGGGAATAAAGTGAACAATGCTGCCCTCACGAAGATGAGCAAGGCCCTGTCTACTTGGAAAAGCAATGTGAAGAGAATGATCGAGAAAGGTGAGAGTTATGAGAAGATCAAGGAGAAAAATCCTTCGATCACCGAAGATGACTACAACGACTTCAAGATCAATTGCTCGAGCACCGCAAACTCCGAATCAAGTAAGTGGGGGAAAGAAATGCGGGAGCTAAACTTAGGGGAACACACACTCGGTCCTGGCGGTTATAGAGTGGCGGAGCCTATATGGGACAAGGAGGAGGCGGACCATGCCGAGCAATTCCTACCACCCCTCTTCGATAAATATGGTGACAAGCAGACCAGGAACTTTATTAGGGCCCGGTACAAGAAGGACCCGAAAACAAAGGAGCTTACCACGGATCCAAAGACCAGGGCGCTTGAGCTTGTTCTGGTAAGGAATACACCCCCGCGTAATTAGCTCCATATGGTTGCATTCTAATTAATGAAGCCAAATTTCTAAATGGTTCACATTCCTTCCGCAGGCGACTAAAAGCAGTAGCGCGGGGTCGACTAAGAGCAACCCTTGGGACACCACTCTAAATAGGGCGTTGAATGTAATGAAGAACAAGGATAAAGCTCAGTAAGCCGACGTTAGCTGGTCGTGTGGCCAGCAAAGGCTTGTCGACAAAATGGTCGTCATACTATAACACTGGTGGGCGAAAGGAGAAAAAGACCAGCTCGGAAAGCCAGGCGCGCGAGGTTCAAGAACTCAGGGCACAGGTGGCGCGGATTCCGGAGATTGTCCAAGAGCAAGTGGAACAACAACTCGGAAGGACGATCACCACCATTGTGCCTACCTTGATCCAGGGGATTAGTGCGTGGATTGCGGGCGGCCAACAGGGGCCGCCCCCGATTCCTAGCTTCACGGCCAGCAACTCGCAGAACGCGATGGCGGGGCCATTGCTGTCTCCGGTGGAGGCGGCATTAGTGTCTCCGATGCCGGCACGGGAGCTTAATGCACCCGGGTGTACGCCGGCTGGCACCTCTGCAGCAAGCGGCCCCTCCGTCAACTGCACGCCCGCCGTTGGCGGTGCCTCGACATTAGCCGAGCTCGACGCCATCATCACGGTAACTAATTAAGCCTCTCTCGGCCGAGGACTTCATCTCCTTGCCTTTGACTGGGCATCCCTGACGCCCTACATGTTTTCGCAGGGCGCCGCCAACGTTCCGTGCACTCTCCTGCACTTCGTGAACAACGAGTTGGTCGATGTCGCCAAGGGCAAAATCGTTCAACCGGGCAACCCCTTGTTCCATGGTACCCAGATGCCACCCAACTTGTTTAGGGTTCAACTGGTTCGGGTGCTGCCAGGCTGCGACGAGTTGTTACCTCCGATTCGACCCGCCGGGGCCGACGATGATGACGTGATGACCCTCAGCGCCTGCCTGAGCTGGCCCCTGCTTTGGCTGAAGAGCCAGATTCGTTTGGGGGTGGGGGACACCACCCCAAAGACAACACCGCCAGTCGTGCCGGCGCCAAGTCGGCCCCATGGCAAGACCGCCGCAACGGTGCCGGACATCCCTATGCCACTGGATCCAAACATGCATATGGCACATGATCAGAATGATGACGACGACGATACATTTGGCAACGTCGATCAGTACTTTGCTGATCATGGGTACGGTGGCGACTTCATGGGGCCTCCTTCTGAAGAACCCAACCCAACAAAAGACGTGCGCGATCTAGCTGGTACCGCGGAGAAGCCAAGTTGCAACAGGCGTCGTCTGCAGTTCAGCTCTCAGGAGACGCCTCCAGCTGCCGACTTCACCGAGCCTCAGATGGGCGAGGTGCGAAATATTATCACCCCCAACACACTCAAGAAGGCGGTCTGTGAGCAGAACTCGGTCCCATTACAGGAGAAGAAGAAGGCACGCAAAAGAAAGACTAACAAGGGTGCGGGCCAGCTGGCACCAAGTATGATCCGTGCTCAGGACGGGCCACCTTCACCTGAGGATTTAATGAGGAGGCTGCATTTGGCGGGTAGGCCGATGCTACCAAGAAATATGCTCGATGCTGCAACCGGTGCTATGCGGAGTCTGCATGACAGTGTTCTTCCTTTGGAGAAGCGGCGTCTCAGAGAGAAGGATGTGGCATACCCGGTTTTCGCGGCCAAGGTGCCAGAGGGCAAGGGCTTTGTGGATAACTCCATCGGGGGTACGATCGTCCTGCGGTTTGATGACATCCACGCTATGTTGAACCATCATCCGCTACACTACACCTTCGTTCGGCTATTTTCGCTGAGTATGGAGATGCGGATCATTCGCGACAAGACCCCGGACATCGTGATAGTCGACCCCTTCTACATGCGTGCCAAGATCTTGGGCAGCGCTGGGGACCGGCAAGTCGCGAGTTCTTACCTCGAAGGCGTCATTCTGGCAAACCAAGATAAGGATAACTTCCTCGTGCCTTACTTTCCCGAGTAAGTCCTCCCCTCAACCGCCCCGTAACATATGAATTCTTAGATTTCGATTGTTTTTCTTTTAACATTCCGTGTTTTCTGCAGTGACACACATTGCACGCTCATCCTCCTAAGCCCCAAATATTCCATGGCCACGTATTTCGACCCGGACCGTCATTCGAATGTAGACTACACAAATGTCAAGAAGGTTCTTGATGATGTTCTCCCCGGCTACGCCAAATCTGGAGGCACCTTCACCAGGCCTATTCGTAAGTACGGCAAGCACGTGTTCTCCCACAATACGACGTTCTGCTGCGTCAAGCAGCCGCCTGGCGGTCAGAAGGGTGCCTACTACGCCATCCATCACATGCGGGAGATCGTACGGGAACATCATCAACTTCTGCTACTGAGTAAACTCAAAGATTGGGCCGCGAGTGTGTCGGCAATCCAGGACGCGGACATCAGACAAGAATTCTTTCGCATCCAGTCGAAGTTTGCGGAAATCATCTATCAAGATGTCCTTCGTACCTCGGGGCATTTCTACCTCAGAAATCAACCATCCAACAGTGACATCGACACAATGCTACAAATGCAGGCTGACAACGACCGTTATTTCATGACTCCCACGATAGACGGTGGCTTCATCCATGCTCCGGTCCCTTGAGTCGAGTCAAAAGCAGTGATGCTGTGTCTAGTTCTGAAACATCGATTGGCTCATGTTGTAATTAAACTTTAATGAACTTGTAGTATGTCTCATTGGTTTCGAGAGTCGTTCAACTTAGATGTAATCGATGCTATTAATGTCTTGCTTTTCTCTTCCGGTCGTTCTGTTGCATACTTATATATTGCTTATGTATTGTCTGTGAATTGGTACTAACGTTTCGTTAAGCTACTGCATAGCGATGCCGTCGTATGTCGTGTACAAGGGTAAGGTTCCCGGAGTCTACAACGACTGGGAGGAGTGTCGGAGACAGATTCACCGATTCAGCGGTAACAGTTACAAAGGGTACACCACTAGGGCCGAGGCCGAATCTAGATACGCCCGCTATCTAGCGGGAGAGGGGAGGGAGCGCTGGAGGAACCGGATGAAGACGATTTTCATCGTGATGATGCTCATCATGATGACCGCAGCTCTCTTCTATGTGATGGTAGTTTAGATGATCGATATCGACTTGTAATGTGAAGACAAACTCGCTACTCGCGGTCTCGAGACTTGTAATATAATGTTCTATCTTTCTTCGGTCTTTTAAATTCGGAGACTAATATGATGAATTGTATTCGGAGACTAATATGATGAATTGTATTCGGAGACTAATATGATGAATTGTATTCAGAGACTAATCTTCTATTGTATTCGATGAATCTGTTGTTGATGTGTGTTGTCTATATTTTGTCCAATTATACATTTTGTAACCTGTGCAAAAAACAGAAAATTAAGAAAAACCTAATATTCATACTAATGGCGCATCACCTCACAGTGCGCCATTAGTATGCCAAAGGATACTAATGGCGCATCATTAAACAGTGCGCCATTAGTATGCCGAAGTTACTAATGGCGCATCTTGTTGTTGTGCGCCATTAGTATGCCAAAGCACCTGGGTATACATGGCCCCCTGGGAGGCATACTAATGGCGCACTGTTGTATATACTAATGGCGCATCTGAGGTGCGCCATTAGTATACCAGATACTAATAGCGCACCTGTGGTGCGCCATTAGTAAAATATACTAATGGTGTGGCACTAATGGCGCACCACTAATGCGCCATTAATGGCCAAATTAGGTGCGCCATTAGTAGGCCTTTTCCTAGTAGTGAAACTTGAGATCAATGCGTTATTGCGAATGTGGTTAGTTATAATCTTTGCTGAAAACTTGAATGTTGGCTTTACATATTTACAACAACAAGAGCAAACAGAGTTTGTAAAAGTTTTTCTTTATCACTTTTAGTTTATCAACTGAATTGCTTGAGGACAAGCAAAGGTTTAAGCTTGGGGGAGTTGATACGTCTCCGACGTATCTACTATTCCAAACACTTTTGCCCTTGTTTTGGACTCTAACTTGCATGATTTGAATGGAACTAACCCGAAATGGCGCTGTTTTCAGCAGAATTACCAAGGTGTTATTTATGTGCAGAAGCAAACGTTCTCGGAATGACCTGAAACTTCACGGAGCCACTTTTCAGAAAATAAGAAAAATACCTGCCAAAGATGAAGGCCAGGGGGGCCCATCGTCTCTCCATGAGGGTGGGGGGCGCGCCTGCCCCCCTAGGGCGCGCCCCCCTACCTCGTGGACCCCCTGTTGCCTCTCCGACTCCAACTCCACCTCCATATATTGAGTTTCGGGGAGAAACAATTAGAGAGAAGAAATCATCGCGTTTTACAATACGGAGCCGCCACCAAGCCCTAAAACCTCTTCGGAGGGCTGATCTGGAGTCCGTTCAGGGCTCCGGAGAGGGGAATCCGTCGCCATCGTCATCATCAACCATCCTCCATCACCAATTTCAAGATGCTCACCGCCGTGTGTGAGTAATTCCATCCTAGGCTTGCTGGACGGTGATGGTTTGGATGGGATCTATCATGTAATCGAGTTAGTTTTGTTACGGTTTGATCCCTAGTGTCCACTATGTTCTGAGATTGATGTTGCTATGACTTTGCTATGCTTAATGCTTGTCACTAGGGCCCGAGTGCCATGATTTCAGATCTGAACCTATTATGTTTTCATCAATATATAAGTGTTCTTGATCCTATCTTGCAAGTCTATAGTCACCTATTATGTGTTATGACCCGTTAACCCCGAAGTGACAACAATCGGGATACTTACCGGTGATGACCGTAGTTTGAGGAGTTCATGTATTCACTATGTGTTAATGTTTTGTTCCTGTTCTGTATTAAAAGGAGGCCTTAATATCCCTTAGTTTCCGTAAGGACCCCGCTGCCACGGGAGGGTAGGACAAAAGATGTCATGCGAGTTCTTTTCCATAAGCACGTATGACTATGTTCGGAATACATGCCTACATTATATCAATGAACTGGAGCTAGTTCTGTGTCACCCTAGGTTATGACTGTTACATGATGAACCACATTCGGCATAATTCTCCATCACCGATCCATTGCCTACGAGCTTTCCACATATTGTTCTTTGCTTATTTACTTTCCCGTTGCTATTGCTATCATCACTACAAAATACCAAAAACATTGCTTTTACTACCGTTACATTTTGTTACCGTTGCCACTACTATCATATTACTTTGCTACTAAACACTTTGCTGCAGATATTAAGTTTCCAGCTGTGGTTGAATTGACAACTTAGCTGCTAATACTTGAGAATATTCTTTGGCTCCCCTTGTGTCGAATCAATAAATTTGGGTTGAATACTCTACCCTCGAAAACTGTTGCGATCCCCTATACTTCTGGGTTATCAGTGGAGTTTGATGATAAACTGGAGGCCCTTGATTTCGTATCCAACGGCTAGAAAATCTAATGACCAGAGATGAAAAAGTCAGTCGACTGACATGTAGCCTCACCCCGCACGTACACATGCACGCACGCAAGACACGCACGCATGTAGGCATGCAACACTGACACGTACACACGCACGCATGCTGGCGTGCAACACTGACACGTACACATGCACTCACGAACACACGCACGTACGCACCCATGCATGCAACACTGAAATGTACCCTTGCACGCACGCAACACTCGCACGCCTGCATGCACACAGCACACGACGCAAGACACACACTCAACCTATACGTGCATGCACCCTTTGTTAAGGACATGGATTGTTATGGGTATTAATCAATCTTATCTGTGATAAGCAGAACATTGATGTTCGCAGCGGTCTTTATGAATCACAATGTATCGAACGGGCTATCAACATAGTAGGCTTATCTACATGAAAAAGATGACATCACACTCAATGAACAATCATCGGTTTATGAAATGCCCGCTTCTGACCGCCCTGGCCCACCAAAGGTTCCTCTGCTGTGCGCTACCTGCGTTGGGTCACTGACATGCAGGCCATGCACCCAAAGAGCCCACACGTCAGTGGAAGAACGGCGCAGTGTCCTAGGTCAGAGTCGAGGGCGCCACTCACGGCACGCCCGTCTGAACACGCCTCCGTGCCGCATTCAAACGCCTCCATGAAACCCGCCCGTGTGGAAGCCGAGAAACCCACTCTAGACACACGTCCGTTCATGACCGGGCCGGTGTTAAATGCAACGCCGGCCGAGCTCCTCCCGTCCATCGTCTATTTAATCTCCTATTTAAACGAGGCCAAACGCCGTCCAAGAATCGCACACCTCCGCCGCTCCCCCATCTCCTCCACCATTTTGTCCACTCTTACAATGGCTTACAAAGAGTAGTTATTCCGCATCCAAGCCGGCTGGGTAGCCCGCCGGATACGAGCTATGCAGCTCGCTAATCCACGTCCCTCCCCTCGCTTGACGGAGCCAGTTGCCGCCCCAAGATGGCGCGCGGTTCAGCAACTCGCCGCTCCAGGCCAGCTCGACGAGGAGCGGCGCACGGGTGTCGTTGCTGCCGTCCATGCCGCCGCCTCATACCGCATCTCCTGTTTCTTTGGCCGAGACTCCCATGCCGGCGGTCGCGCCATGCAAGCAGCGACAGAAGCCGGGTGCGCGGAGAGCAACGAGTCGGTGGCCAGCGCCTCCGCGTCCGCCGCCATCATCAAGGAGAAGTAGAACACGAGAGGCCGCCGCCGCTTGGGTCCCATGAAGGCCACCGCGGAGGAGACGCCGGCGTACATAGCAGGTGTCTTGTCGGATCCTTTTGTTGGGAGGACCTTCGTCGACCCCGCATGGGCTCCACGGAAGAGGGGAATGTTAGGATGAACTCGAGCCGGTGCCGGCCAGGCGAAGTAGTGGCCGGTGATGAACTCGAACCGGTGCCGGCCACAATCATCTTCGGCACCAGCCAATGATATTAGTTGGGCAGTGGGGAAGCGAGCCATCCTTTGCGCTGAAGCATATACCTCCGGGGCTCCCGACAGTCCGATGATCGTGTTGTCGGACATGAGGAACACAAATCGATTGGAGGGCGACCATTTAGGCCAGGTATTATATACCTGTGCTGTCCAGAACTAGCACCGCGTAGTTCATTTGAATGTAATGAAATTCGTCATGTTTGTATGAAAATCTGGTATTTTATATGATTTCCGTCGTTGTTTATATGAAATATTAGTTTGTCTACGTTTTTGCGTGAATTTCATCCGGTTGGTTGAGTTGCTGTCATAATGTGTGCGGCTACGGTTGGATGGCGTAATTTGCGGGTCGTCGGTCGGTCTGCGGGCAGCTCGGGCGGCGTTGTGGGACAAAAAAACACAGCTCGTGCGAGCTCGTCTCCAACGTGCGCGCTGGAGGATGCATGATAGCATGAGCACCCGAGCCATTCCTCGTTCATCGGTGGCAAAGGCACCGGTGGACAAAAGGGTCGCCAATATTTTGGCTACCCCGGGCAAGATCCAAACAGCCCCTCCCAACAGATCAAATCCCTCGTTCGCCGTGGTTTTTTCCATGTGTTGTTTTCATGGACTAGCAAGATGCCCGTGCATTGCACGGAACATCAAGATGCATTTTTTTACAAACGCCCGCATGCATGCAAGGGATAATTAATGTCCTCCTTTGCTAGTACCACGAGGCAAACACCATTAATATTGCATCGATTAGTGTTAGTGGCCTTGTATATCTGCAAATTGTAATTTTGATAGTGGCCCCTTGTATATAAAAATGGAGGGAGAAAGATGAGAGATAAGGTGAGGAGGAGTGGGGCGTGGTGGTGACTGGTGGTCGGACTGGGCGGAGGCATGGGGATGGACGGCGCATTATGTCTAGGTTTGTATCTCTCTCACACACACCCACGTAGGTGGGGGACGTGCATGAAGAGAAGAGGTGCATGCACGGTGCATGTACTCCTGTATCTTTCCCAACCACACCCACGCGGGTACACGGTGGAGCTCATTTCTGTACGAAAAAGGCAGCCCATGTGGTAATTTGGCACGTGTACTGGTTCTCCACTTGGTGGAGGGAGGATCGTCTACCACGGATGAACAAACAAATTGCGACTTGACGCGTTATGTTAAATTAAAAAAAGAGGCAAACCATGTGGGGCCTACCTTAGAGGCAAGGCTCTATATACTGGAGTACTTTTGATGTGTCTCGTCAACTCGCGGAATGAGGAGAAGCTTCCTTAGTATGCCGTCTCCCCCGCCCATGGGCGCGGTGGCTCGCAGGATGAGGTGAAGCTTGCTTACGAGTACTACCACTACTACTACTACTACTACTACTACTACTACTACTACTACTACTACTACTACTACTACTACTACTACTACTACTACTACTACTAGTACTACTACTACTACTACTACTACTACTACTACTACTACTACTACTACTACTACTACTACTACTACTACTACTGTACGCCTTTACGCCCACTTCCTCACCCACGCGCGCGGTGCCTCGCAGCACGAGGAGAAAACTTTACTACTCCCTCTGTTTACTCCTTGTCCCTACTACGTACTTTGGTTAGTACTCCCTCCATTTACTTATACAAGGTCACTATAAAAAAATAAATTTTGCATCTATACAAGGCCGCAAATAGTAATCGAGACAAAAGTTACTACTCTCTCCTTTCCAGTTTATGGCTCAATTTCAAAATCTCTCCAACCAAGGTAGACGGTGAGTGATCGAATTAATTTCGTAGTTTGCACAAGTAATTAGTACGCTCATTTTTCTCAAGAAGTTATGTTTATCGAGGCATTAATTAGAACGAATGCATGAATAACCACTAAATTTCCATGAACTTGTACATGCATTGGTTAGTTTCCTCTTGACACTGCTTGCGTCGGGTGATCTAACGCACCTCGAAATCCAACATGTAATGGTACTACTACTAGTATAGTAGAATTGAGACTTATCAAACGGAAAAACGAATGTTTTTTAGATGAGCCCTATAAACCCTAGTGGGTACGTACTCCGTAAAAACAGATTTTTCCAAAACTAAGTCGCTCCCTTTCATGAATTCTGTAGTATACTCCTCCGTCGACGCTCCCTTTCATGAATTCTGTACTTCCTGTCGCCGACATGTGGGACATATAGCAACCGGGTCGACGTGTCAAGCACCAAATAACAGTGCAGAACAGCAGGGGGACGCACCCCACTCGTACCGGCCCAGTAGTAGTAATGAGCAATGAGACGTCAAATCACAATGCCGCACCTTCCCAGACGGACGAAGCAACCATTATTTCACACTTCGGTTCGCCATCATCTCAAACCACGTAGTATTGCTTCTGCCTCAAGAGGGACACGCGCATCGCCTTGGTACATCATGACACGTGGGACCGCATGACAGGCCATGCTCCCCCGCCGATCGCTCGGTAAAATCACCTCATTTTTACTATACTTCCTCCGTATCGGTTTACTACATGGCATGCACGTCGTTCTAGGTTGAGAATTTAACTGGCTATATATGTGATGAACAGTACTCTAGCCTTTTAAAAAATGTATACTTTTGTACAGTAGTACTATCGATGGATTGCGCCATGGAGCAAAAATTGAAATTAAAAAAAGGTGGTACATATAGAGAGCGCTCGTCGCCAAATTATGCATATAGTACTATTAAAAAAGCTAGTACGTGCTTAATTGGGGTGCTAAATTCTATTAAAGAAATACTAGTAGTATGTACATACTGAAGAGTTAAAGTAACGAGAAGAAACATAACATAGTTCTGCTGGGGGCTCAGCACAACACACCCCTCAAATTAAACTAAGCACACCTGAAATTAAACTATGCAACTAATCTGGTAGACACTGCATTAGAAGTTTAGAACCACCATGAGCAATGACACCGCCACCTTACTCGGAGTCCTTGTCCACGTCGTCGACTTCGTCCTTGTCCCTCTCCCTCTTGGCCGATACTTCTTTGCTTGAACCGCACACTTGGCTATTGCTCTTCATCCAACCCTTGTAGATATTGAAACAAAGGTAGCCATCCATTGCAGCGTAGTGGATGTGGTCTATATCTAGTACATTCCGCTGCCATGCATGACGATGAAAAGTGTAATGAGGTTTCTCCAGTTTACGGTACGAAGGATGAACCATGGCTCCTGCCAGGGTCAGCATTGAAGGTTGAGAAGAGGACACCAGGCTTGCCTTCTGGAGATCTAAGGGTTGGCCTACAATGAGACCTATCCAACGCAGGACATCCCTGTCGTTCTTAAAGCCTACAGTAACGAATTTCACTCTTTTGTCCTTGAGGAAGTTCTTAAAATCCTGGCACTCAACGTCGACATGGCATATGTGGTAGACCAAGCAAACGTTGTGTACGCAAACCTGGATCACGGCGGGCTTCTTCCTCTCTTCATCCTTTAGATCCTTCTCTCGTCACAGGATTGTGGTGTACTCAAATCTAGCCCAGCGACCCACTCATCATCTGAGTTTTCGAACATGCGTCTGAAGCGAGAAAGGCATCCTTTCACCGTCGCGGAAGAACGGGTGTAGATGACATCAAACTCATCGCCGGTGATGGTTCTAACCTTGTACTCACCGCCGATCGTGGAGATTTGGGACGCCATGGATTTGGGAGGAGGGTTAGGATTAGTGGAACTGCCTTAATGTGAATGGACGGGACGACTAGGAGCGAACCGCTGTAGTATTGAAGGACGTGCGGGGATGAGTAGGAGCGAACTGCCAGCGTGCGAACGGCAGGGTAGTGGCTTTCCATTCTCCCATGATACGGGCTTCCGAGAGCCCTTGGATCTGAGATCGAACGGTTGCATGGCGTGATTCTAGACCTATGGGTGAATATCCTATCCTGGAGGGTTATTCTGCAAATTTTCAGCAACTTAGCATGCGACCGTTTGATCTCAGATCCAAGGGCTGCCAGCAGCCCGTATCATGGTCGCGCCTACCACGACCGTCGCGTCGCTCGCGCGGTCGCGCCCTTGGAGATTTAACACGGTGCGTTAGGCTATCTGATGTTGGCATGTCATACATAGTCATCACTTAGTCACTCATACTACAACAAGGTTGGCTATAAGGTTGGCTATAAGTGTATTTTTTTACTCCTCTCTATCTCTTTCTTCGTACTCCCTCCGTCCCATAATATAAGAACGTTTTTGACACTAGTGTAGTGCCAAAAACGTTCTTATATTATGGGACACAGGGAGTACTAGTATTTATTGCATTTGCCAAGGAGTGACCTCTTCCAATGAAATGGTGTTGCTAAGTTTGCTTCATTTAATTAGCTATAGACTCAAAATTGTCTTTTCACCTAGGTACACGCGCTTAGCACCGTTTCTTCCTTGGGTCACCAAACTAGTCTCTCTCTTCTTGATTAACTTGCCACATCAGACTTTATGCCTATGTGGCAAGCTTAAGCACCTGTAGGAGCAAGTAAAAGTAAGTACAATAGTGCGCTTTACATGGCATTTTTGCATATGTGGAGGAAAGAGAGGCAAGGAAAAAGTGGAGAAGTGGGCTCTCATGCAAGAGCCAGCCTCTACTACATGGTGGAGCATTGGGAGAGGCACCTGTATGGAGGTGGTCAGGAATCGGGAGACTCACGCCGGTCGTAGCGCCGCAGTTAAAATGATAATGGCAAGTCAAATCACGGGGCCCCACCTGTCCAGCAGTAACTCGCTGTCAAATCACACAGCCCTACGTTTGCAGCAGCCTACTCCCTCGTCTTCTCGCGTCTCTGTCGAACCGACTAGGCGGAACTGCCCCGCCTACCGCGCAGGAAAAGCCCCGCCCTCGACTTTTAAATACAACTACATCCGCTTAAGAATCCAATGATATACTTTTTGTGACATAGTAACTCATATTTAGTTAGTCAAATGGATGACCTAGAACTACGTGCAGGCCCTATAAACCGAGACGCCTAAAAATAAAAAACCAAGACGGAGAGGGTAGTTCAGCACGTATCTTTTTAGATCAATATAGTCGGGATTCACCAAGGAGCAAAACCAAGTGGTAGGTTGCTCCTGTCGTGTTGGCGTAGCAACTCAAGCAGGGTCAGTCCGCACACGAAATGGCGACACACTTAACAGGACCCCTTTGGCCGACATGTGGCTCATCCACCGTCTTGTTCCACGTGCGATGCACCAAATTACAGTTCGGAGCAGCGGTTGGAATTGGAGGCACCCCGGTCGTAGCGCCGCAGTAGTAGAAAATGAGCGATGAGGGGTCAAATCACAAAGCCCCACCTTTCCCGCATTAAGCTGGACGGACGAAGCAACCATCATTTCACTCTAGGGCGCAAGAGCATAAAGAAAAGAGAAAACAATGATGCGTGCGGCAGCTACCTAGGGCACCCTAGGGTAGGGGTCTCCACTACAGATCCTTTTTTTGAAAGCGCCTCCACTACAAATCGGCTTCTCCCTCGTCCTCTTGAAGAAAACCGATGATGAGTGCGGCGGTAGGGTTTGTAGGAGTACTACGGCGTGCGGGGCCACGTCGTAGTAAACGGGTTCGAGTCGACGCCTTAAATATGTGTGGGCCGCTTGGTTTTACGGGAACGAGGCAGCATTTTGGGTTCGGGGACCAGTGGAGATATAGTACGTACAAAAAATTGTGGACGTAGGTTCGACCGAAAGGCAATGATGCATGGGCCCTGCATTTTGATATACCCGGGGCCGCGTGAAATTTGCTACTCTACTCAAAACTAGTAAGGTACACATGTATTGAACGCATGAGATTTCGAAACCAAATTATGAATAAATACACACTATAGCATGTAAAGCTTTGAGTCATATATGCATGATGTAGATGTTCGTTTAGTTCTTATAGTTCATCTCATTCAAAATCAATTAGTTTTATAAAAATGTTAAGATTCATGGGGTTGTGCATTGTAAATCATAAAGTAAAAAACAAATAATGGCAATTCATTTAGAAAAAATAATCAATTATGATACAGAAGATTCTAGAACAAAGGAGAAGTGCTTGTGTTTTGAGGTTTGTGCATTATGCTTAAGTTCAACCATGGAGTCTTCTAAATTGTACATGTGGCAGATCTGGTGGAATGTTGATGATATCCAAGGCCAGTAGTGCTCGGATTTGCCTATCTCTGCACTGTCGGGTTAGCTTCATCCAGCGACCATCTTTCAAAGTTATTGGCACACTATATAGTTCTTGTGCCATAGTTGCATGTTTTGGAAAAAAGCTACTAGTGGGTTGTACTATCTATTTAGGAATAGAAGATGTATACATGGAAGTTGTAGGGAAAGAGATGACATGGAGCATCTCAATTCCTATGAGTAGGGATTGGAAAAGAGATGTCATTTGGTTCACATCATAGGAACTTTTCTATTGAATCTAGAGATGACATGTATCTCAATTCCTATGAGGAGGGATTAGAAAAGAGATGTAATTTGGTTCATATCATAGGAACTTTTCTATTGAATATACGCTAATGTTTATTTTCCTTTGAAATTAAGGGAGTATAGGAATCCATTCATATGAACCAAGTGGCTCTAAAGCTATAGAAATGATATCATGTTTATTTCCTTTGAAATGTGGAGTATATGAATCTATTCCTATGAACCAATTGGCTCTAAAGGAAAAAATCCTATAAAAATCATATCATATAGAGTTCCTATGATATTCCTCGACACTAAAGGATGCTTGAAATTGCTGCGGGTGATACGATGGTCTTTCTTTGTAGACTCCTCACCCATCTTTATAGTTACCTCTCGAAGATGAATGAAATGATATATACATGGTATTCTACATGTGCAATTTGGTACACGAAAACTCGGTAAAAGTTTGCGAGGTTCGAATTTTCAATAAAGCTATATGCACTGCATTTCGGAACAGAGGGAGCATACGGCAGTTGCTAACACTCACGTGGAAGATTTGTGTGTAGGAGGAGTGGCTGTTCTGTTAAATGACATGGCAAAACTGACACTGTCGGATGCCGATCTAACGGTTCTTACGGCGTTCGTCAGGAAAAGGCTTGTGGCGAACGTTTGTCGGATAATGATTTATGGACACATGCATTGCATTGATACGTGCCCCCCTCTCTCTCACGCACACGCACCCTCACGAGTCACGACTCTCCCGAGTCCTCTCGCAGACTCGCACGTCGCACCCACCGTCTATCTGCAGGTAGACGTCACGCACATATGTGCTCTTCACACCCTACCCTCAGAACTTCTAAAAAACAAAAGACGGTGCGCGCATTTTATTTTAGCTCACACGTCACACACTTATACTATTACTCTTGCGGTGAACGTTCTTTGGTCATAGTATATTGTACTCTCACGAAGAGAAGCGGTGCACGCATGCACTAGTTCTCTCACACCCACTCACGGGTACACGTAGGAGCACATTTTTTTGAAGCTGGTACAACAAAATCACTCCACTGTATATAAAAGCAGGAGCCTTAGCGCTTGCTTTACTAGGGTTCCTCTCATTCACTCTCTCATGCTCTCCAGATCTAAGCAACACATAGGTGGCCACACTCTCTCTCAGCTCACGGCTGGTTACAAATCCGGCCGGACAACCTCAACCGGGGCAGGGGTGTAGGTGCATCGTTCACACTGTCGTCGGCAGCGAGGGAGGATACCAACGGCTGTCCGCACGTCCCGATCGGTGGCCGTGTCGTTCTCTCTGAGAGAGCGCCGACTCGGGAGGACCTCCGACCCCTTATTCCTCCCTGTGGTATTGTGGCCAAGATGCGGCCTCCCGACGTCGTCTTTGCCACATGCCGACGACCCTCAGGTATATATTCCTTCGAAACCTGCCTTGCTTTACTGCCCCAGCTCCCTTCGTGCGGATCCTTTTCTACTTCCATCCGCTGTTCCAAAGCCACCTAGACTTCTACTATTATTAGAAGTAAAGCTAGTTCATACAGTTGACTCAAAGCGTTGGTTCAAACAGGGAAGAAAGTGGGAAAGCTGTAGCATGAATCTAGGACTTGGTTCTAAGAGGAAACGGGGGAAAGTAGTAATATCTATCATTGCTTAAATAACCGTATTTCGTATTTGTGCAAACAGGGATGTCTGTCTCCATATCGTTTCGGGATGTCTGTCTCCGTATCGTTTCTATCCGCGCAATCAAAAGCACACACCTCAGTTTTAGTACAACTGCGCAAAATGAGATGGCTATCCCTCGTTGCCGTCGTCTAACCTCCCGTCTTCAAGGTATCCCTACATTGGTAGTAACTAAGGTAGAATGACCAACGCAATCTAAAAGAAGCTGATTCGTACGTTTTACTTCCTGATTGCAGTGCAGGGACGAGCGAAAACAACTGCATCCTAGTCCGGAATGCACTTTCTACCAGTTCATCCATGGACCGAGGACTAGCTGGCACGGCTGCACGGCGGTTTTTTGGACAGGTGCGCGGACAAGAGGCATTGTGGTCTGCTTATTTCTGCAAATAGCGGTGCTTAAATTTAGTGGAATGCACAAGCATTTCAGCTGGTCAGTACACTGCATGGTTCAGTTCAGCATTCCAGCTGAGACCACAATTATAATTGGTTATTCTGGAATGAGAGAACCTAACCCTGGATGGTGGCAACAAGAAAAAACCAGAGTGAACTCCAGGAAATTTAAGCCTGCCGGGAGGCCCTTTGCTCAGAGAAGCCTTGCTTGTTTTTTCCTGATTTGTAAACCTTCTCACAACTTTGTCTTTTGCTGTGAACTAGTATATGTTTGTTATGTTCTATGAATCATTGAGATGTATAAAATTGCTTAACTTATGCTTTTCAAGTTTTTTATGAAGACGAGTTTAATGTGAGTGTTCCACATGAGCGCTGGACTAGCGTGTGAACGTTTGGAATTTATTACATTGTGGCCTCAATTAACTGCATGAACCACTGTAACAAGATACATAGTTGCTTATATGTCAGACAACAGATTGTTGATTGTTAGCTGGTCGATAGCCTAGTGTTGAAGCGAGCTGAGCCAATGTGTCGTGTTTTGCACAACTGCTTACAAGTGGGGTAGCACCAACAGTGTTTACAAGTACTTATGTATACGTCGGCGCACGGTTCTCGAACGAGTGCTCTATTTCATCAAAACACACACTGCTCGTATGATAAACCGTGACAACTTATGTCTTACCATGCCATATTCATGAAAAAACTAGTGAGGACGCATCTGTTTCAGCAACAATTACGATGGTTCTCACATGATTCACGGGCACACAAAAGTAGCAGCAGTTCCCATAGACGGATTCAAACAGAGTACTAGCCCCAGAGGGGTCGATAACAGGCAAGGTTCGGATAATTAGACACAATCCAAACTACTATTAAACACTAGCTGGGGCAATTATTTCATGCCTTGATCTAATTTGGGCTGGACACAAGACGGACCTTGCCATGAACATCGTCGAGGACGTCCCGCAGCAGCTCAATCCTGTGAACCTTCATGAAGACAACCTTGTGGCCTTGCCATTGGTAAACTTGTTTGTGGAGGCATGCCATGTCATCTTCCTGCGTAAGCTTGACAAGAACAGTATGCCTCACAAACGAAGGAGTATCTTTGAACTTCTTGTGCTTCAGTACACCCTGGACAACACGCCTGACAATAGTGAGGCTGGAATACAACTCTTCATTGGTATAACCGCAAATGGCTTCCAGGATCCAACAGCCTAAGAACTCTGTTTTCCCAGTGCGTATATTCATGTCGTCCGCCTCACAGCGGGTGACATGTACAACCACACAATCCTTGTCTGCATCAGGGCTCTAACTAAAATAGAAAGAAATTCGGAATTACTTTTCAGTATAGAAACACAAGTTATTTAAACCACTATGTATAGCATGGCATCGAAGCTAATAAAATTTTGCATTAGTAATCACCACATACTTCCTTTTCTAAAAATCACCACATACTTAGATGAAAAACCACAATCGAGATCGGCAAAGAAGGAAATCACCTTGGGCAGCTCAGCAGGGGGGACACATCCTCGAAGGGGGAAAACGGCTCCTGCAGTGCCACGGGGGTTGTAACCTCAAATGGAGTGTTGACCATCTCAGTAGTGGCCGTGAGCGTATCTGGGATCGGCTCGGTGGTTTCCTCCATCTTGTTGGAGCTCTCTGTCTCATGGGGATCAGCCTCCCGCATCTGCTCCAATATCGGCAGATCTTTGCCTGGCTCTCCTTGGTGCATCATGAAACTGACGAATACTAGGAGACCACTGAAAGGAAAACACAATCGCAATGACAATGAAACAAAAAAGAGAGTGAGGATCGGTTACTGCTTTGCAAAAGTTCTTTTTTTCTTTGAACGAAAATATACCAACATCACGGATCCGCTTACCTTCCCTTCGTTCGGAGAGAAGAACAGTGGCAGATGCGAGTGTTGCCTTTCTTGAAGACGGTGAGGGAGAAGGGGATTCAGCGAAGAGTGAAATGATGGTTGCTTCGTCCGTCAAACTTAGACTGCGGGGAGGTGGGGTTTTGTGATACGACGGCTCGTTACTGCCGCGCTACGACCGGGGTGACTCTCCGCCTGCATACTGCCTTCTAATTTGGTGGATGGCATTTGGGCCCGCGCGCTGCATGGCCCGCATGTCGGTGAACAAAAGTATAACGGCATTCAGTAGAGGGAGACGTTTCAATGACCTAGGAGGAGCCAGAAGCAGTAGAGTGTCTCCACTGTACTAGTAGTAATTGTTTTTCTGGGTAGCTGTAGAGTGTCTCCACTGTACTAGTAGTAATTGTTTCTCTGGGCCCAAGACAAAACAGCCCATCCACACTAGTAAATAGTAAAATCAATTCAAAAGCCCATATATTTACTGAATTGACGAATGGGTATGTCGAAGAGCAAAAAAAGGAGTTTCAGGTGGGCAAAAGAGCTTCTAAACGTGCCAGGCTTCTATTTAGAACATATTATGGTCATAATCCAGTAAATTTTACGACCAAGGATGTTCATTCTATGGACCTGACCGATCCATTTGACTGTGACTGCCAAAAACAGTGCTGGAGTTAGATGTTGTTGCCCTTTTCAATCTGGTTTTTTTGTAAACCTGATGAACAATTAACCCTCGTGCTTTTGTACAGTTTGTAAGCTGGAGTTAGATGTTCCCCTGCCCTTTTCAACTCGGCTGTGACTGTCATATTTTCTTTGAAACAAGGCAAATGACTTGCGATTCGTTTAATTTAGAGTGAAATATTGTAACAAATCCAATCCAAGGGAAATAACATCACTCTCGCCGGCTGCTTGAGCTCACTGTGCATTACAGAAGCCAAGTGATTAGCCCCCACCAGCACCCACAAACTTATTTCGAACTAGCACATCAAATGGGTTGTAAATTTTCATAGGAAAGGCTGCATGACCGTGACAGATTTGGATTCTGACATTTGGGACCCGCGAGGAAATAGCCTATCCAAGGTGGTGTCGACTTACTAGCCAGTCAACAAACGATTCTGCCTACCAGCCGTTGGATTGACATCCAACATATGTCGTGTATCTTCTATCTCTTATCTTCTTCTTCCTCTAGCCGCCCAAACCAAACCACCCCGTCGGCTCCGCCTGCTCCCGCCTCCCGTGGCTGGCTGCACCTCGACCGCCCTACCGTACGTACCCTCCAACGTTGGCCAGTTCCTCCCTCTATTCCCCCACATGTCCTGTTATTCTTCGGCGACGTCAGCCCCAACATGCACCCGCGCCCGAACCAGTCAACCCTCGTACTCCCCTCCGCCTGCGACTGGACCGGTGCATCTTCAACGGCTCCTGTTTGTTCCATCCGAGGCCTCATCGTCGTCCTCCACCTTGCGGCTTTGGTTCGCTCGCCGTGCGTGGTGCGCCGCCCTCTTGCGTTGTCAACGTCGTCAACAACCGAGAGGAACAAGGAGATGACTATACGTGGAGAGGATGACAGTAGGGACCCACCAGCGTCATGGCAGTACGCAAGCAAGTGCCTCTATAGTACAAGCCCAAAAATATGCTTCCTCCTAATGGTTGGACATCTGGGGCTCACGCCATTGTCAACGTAGTCAATAAACGAGAGAGTTACACTACGAGCGACTGACACCAGGGACCCAGCAAGTCGCGCAGTTTTTTTAGGAACAAGCAGTTGTTATTTATACTAGTTTTAGTGACGGATCAGTGTAACAACGGGGCTGTGCGGGGGCTGTGGCCCGTCTAGCTAGGGTTTTATTTATGTTTACCACATCATGAGCCCAGTTGTGTTTTTTTCTTGCTGAATATGGCTAGCCCAGTTCTATTTTTTTAAAAGAAATACCCAAACAAGGCCTACTTGCTTTATCGGCCCTGCTGGGGTGCAAATCCTTCAAGACGAGGAGAGTTTCATTCGGTTTGCCCAGAAATGGGATGTACATTTTTAAAACACATCAAACCGGGAATTAGTTTCAATTTTTTTTCTTTACAAGATCTTAAATTCCATTGATTTTTATGCATGGACAATTATTTGGATTTTATATTTATATAAATTATTTTTCAAAATAGTTTGAATCTGAATCGATATTTTTGGATTAAAAACAGTTATCCGCACCAAAATATGAAAAAATTCGTATATTTTTTAACTGTGGCCACAATATGGGGTGTAATGCTAACAAAAAGAAGATGGGCTCCAAAAAAATTATTAAGAATTAGCAAATGGGCTGTACATTATTAGAAATAATGGCAGATGGGTTGTATGCTGTTTTCCACAGATTTGAGGCTGACTTGTGCGCCTACTACAGGTTGACGCGTATGCTTACATAAAAAACGAGGTTGACGCACACGCAACGCCCTGTCAACTTAGTCAACACACGAGAGCAGTGACTGTTGGATGTCCATCCAACGGCTGTCGTGCTTCTTCAATCTCTGCTCTTCATGCTCCAGCCGCTCAAACAAGCGCCGGCGGCACTTCCTGCTCCCTCCTCCCGCGGCCAGCTATGCTGCCGCACAGGCCTCACGGCCCCACTGTACTCCCATCGCTGGCCTAGCCATCCCTCTACTCACCCACATATGTTGTTATTCTCCGGTGACGGCAGAAGAACCAGTAAACCCTCGTACTCCTCCGCGTGGGAAACAATTGTCGAGTATTCCCTGGCTCCGTGTCATTCCGTTCCTAGGCCTCGCCGTCGTCCACTGCCCTGGTGCTCTCGGCGCGGCCTGGTCAACGTGGTCAATGAACGACATCCATCGGAAGTGGACTGTACGTGGAGAGGCTGACAACTGGGTCCACAGCCGCACACCAGGAAATGCCTCCTTATTACGCGCAAAATAATGATTCCTCCACCTGACAGCTAGGACCCACAGGAGGGCCTCTGTATTTCGCAAAAAAATGTTCCCCCCGCTGACAGGTCGGACCTACCAGCTATATCTTCGCACGCAAGGAAGTGCCTCCTTATTACGCCCAAAAAAATGAATACCCCCTGCTAGCTGGGACCCACCATATTGTTGGGCTAACTTGTGTGCCTACTAAGTTGACGGGGACGGAGGGCTTTATCAACTTGGTCAATACTCCAGTGACTGTATGATGTCCATCCAACGGCCATAGTGCTTCTTCAACCTCTGGTCTTCTTGCTTCAGCCGCCCAAAGCAGCGCCGGTCGTGCCGCCTGCTCCTGCCTCTCGTGGCCGGTTGTGCTACCGCGGAGGCCACACCACCCCCATACTACTCCCACCACTGGCTAGTCCATCCCTCCACTCACCCACACCCCCTGTTATTCTGCGGCGACGACAGCCTCACACCGCAGCCGAACCAGTGAACGCTCATACTCCTCTCCGCCTGGGCATCCACTGCCGCGTCTTGCCCGGCTCTGCGTCGTCCCCTTCCTAGGCCTCGCCATCGTCCACCGCCGTGGTGCTCTCGGCGTGGCGTGGTCAATGTGGTCAACGACCGACTTCCATTGGAAGAGTACTGTACATGGAGAGGCTGACAGCTGGGTCCACGGCAGCCGCAAGGAAGTGACTCCTTATTACGCAGAAAATAATTATTCCTCCACCTGACAGCGGGGACCCACCAGACGGGCCACCAGTATTTTGCAGAAAAAAATTGTTTCCCCCTGACTGCTGGGACGCACCGGACGCGCCACCGTATTTTGCGAAAAAACGTTCCCCCGCTGTCAGCTCGGACCCACCGGAAGTGCCTCCTTATTACGCACAACAAATGAATACTCCCCCGGCTAGCTGGGACCCACCTTGGTGGGAGGCTGACTTGTGGGCCCACTAAGTTGACGGGGACGAAGGGATTTGTCAACTTAGTCAATATGAACGATTCTAGCTCCAATGACTGTGTGATGTCCATCCAACGGCCATAGTGCTTCTTCAACCTCTGGTCTTCTTGCTCCAGCCGCCCAAAGCAGTGCCGGTCGTGCCGCCTGCTCCTGCCTCTCGTGGACGGTTGTGCTACCGCGGAGGCCACACCGCCCCCATACTATTCCCACCACTGGCTAGTCCATCCCTCCACTCACCCACACCCCCTGTTATTCTGCGGCGATGACAGCCTCACACCGCAGCCGAACCAGTGAACGCTCATACTCCTCTCCGCCTGGGCATCCACTGCCGCGTCTTGCCCGGCTCTGCGTCGTCCCCTTCCTAGGCCTCGCTGTCATCCACCGCCGTGGTGCTCTTGGCGTGGCGTGGTCAATGTGGTCAACGACCGACTTCCATTGGAAGAGTACTGTACATGGAGAGGCTGACAGCTGGGTCCACGGCAGCCGCAAGGAAGTGACTCCTTATTACGCAGAAAATAATTATTCCTCCACCTGACAGCGGGGACCCACCAGATGGGCCACCAGTATTTTGCAGAAAAAAATTGTTTCCCCCTGACTGCTGGGACGCACCGGACGCGCCACCGTATTTTAAGAAAAAAACGTTCCCCCGCTGTCAGCTCGGACCCACCGGAAGTGCCTCCTTATTACGCACAAAAAATGAATACTCCCCCGGCTAGCTGGGACCCACCTTGGTGGGAGGCTGACTTGTGGGCCCACTAAGTTGACGGGGACGAAGGGCTTTGTCAACTTAGTCAATATGAACGATTCTATCTCCAATGACCGTGCGATGTGCACCCAACGGCCGTAGTGCTTCTTCAACCTCTGGTCTTCTTGCTCCAGCCGCCCAAAGCAGCGCCGGTCGTGCCGCCTGCTCCTGCCTCTCGTGGCCGGTTGTGCTACCGCGGAGGCCACACCGCCTCCATACTACTCCCACCACTGGCTAGTCCATCCCTCCACTCACCCACACCCCCTGTTATTCTGTGGCGATGACAGCCTCACACCGCAGCCGAACCAGTGAACGCTCGTACTCCTCTCCGCCTGGGCATCCACTGCCACGTCTTGCCCGGCTCTGCATCGTCCCCTTCCTAGGCCTCGCCGTCGTCCACCACCGTGGTGCTCTCGGCGTGGCGTGGTCAATGTGGTCAACGACCGACTTCCATCGAAAGAGTACTGTACATGGAGAGGCTGACAGCTGGGTCCACGGCAGCCGCAAGGAAGTGACTCCTTATTACGCAGAAAATAATTATTCCTCCACCTGACAGCGAGGACCCACCAGATGGGCCACCAGTATTTTGCGAAAAAAAATTGTTTCCCCCTGACTGCTAGGACGCACCGGACACGCCACCATATTTCGCGAAAAAAACGTTCCCCCGCTGTCAGCTCAGACCCACCGGAAGTGCCTCCTTATTACGCACAAAAAATGAATACTCCCCCGGCTAGCTGGGACCCACCTTGGTGGGAGGCTGACTTGTGGGCCCACTAAGTTGACGGGGACGAAGGGCTTTGTCAACTTAGTCAATATGAATGATTCTAGCTCCAGTGACCGTGCGATGTGCATCCAACGGTCGTAGTGCTTCTTCAACCTCTGGTCTTCTTGCTCCAGCCGCCCAAAGCAGCGCCGGTCGTGCCGCATGCTCCTGCCTCCCGTGGCCGGCTGTGCTGCAGCAGAGGCCTCACCGCCCCCTACTATTCCCACCGCTGGCCAGGCCCTGCGGCAACGGCAGCCTCACACAGTAGCCGAACCAGTGAACCCTCGTACTCCTCTCCACGCGGGCTTCCACTGTCGCGTGTTCCTCGGCTCCGCGTCCTCCCCTTCCTAGGCCTCGCCGTTGTCCACCGTCGTGGTGCTCTCCGTGCGGCGTGGTCAACGTGGTCAAGGAACGACTTCCATCGGAAGAGTACTGTACGTGGAGAGGCTGACAGCTGGGTCCATGGCCACAGCCCAGTTTTTTTGTGATTTGCCAAGTAAGTCGCTTTGTCAAGCCTGTTGGGCTGCAAATCTTTCAAGACGAGGAGAGCTTTCATTCGGCTGGCCGAGAAAATGGCCCATTAGTAATGAGAAATGGGCTGTACATTTTTAAAATACATCAAACCGGCAATTAGTTTCAAATGTCTTTTTTTCATTTCAAGATTTTAAATTACATTAATTTTTATGCGTGGAGAATTTGTTGGATTTTATATTGATATACATTTATTTTTAAAATCAGTTTGAATGTTAGTCGAAATTTCGGGATTAAAAACAGTTCAGACCGCACCGAAATATGCAAAATTTCGTATAATTTTTTAACCGTGGCCACAATATGGGTTGTAATGCTAACAAAAAGAATATGGGCTCCAAAAAAACCTTAAGAATTAGCAAATGGGCTGTAAATTATTAGAAATAATGGCAGATGGGTTGTATGTTGTTTTCGACAGATTTGAGGCTTTCCTAAAAAAAGGTTGATGCACAAGCACTGACTGTTGGATGTCCATCCAACGGCCGTCGTGCTTCTTCAATCTCTGCTCTTCCTGCTCCAGCCGCTCAAACAAGCGCCAGCGGGACTGCCTGCACCCTCCTCCCCGTGGTCGGCTATGCTGCCGCGCAGGCCTCACCACCCCACCGTACTCCCATCGCTGGCCTAGCCATCCCTCTACTCACCCACACTTGCTGTTATTATCCGGCGACGGCAGACGAACCAGTAAACCCTCGTACAGTTGTACTCCCCTCCGCGTGGGAAAAAACTGCCAAGTCTTCCCTGCCTCCGTGTCGTCCCCTTCCTAGGCCTCGCCGTCGCCCACTGCCGTGGTGCTCTCGGCGTGGCGTCGTCAATGTGGTCAACGACCGACTTACATTGGAAGAGTACTGTGTGTGGAGACGCTGATAGCTGGGTCCACGGCCGCAGCAAGGAAGTGCATCCTTATTATGCACAAAATAATTATTCCTCCACCTAACAGCGGGGACCCACCGGATGGGCCACCATATTTCGCGAAAAAATGTTTCCCCCTGACTGCTGGGACCCACCAGCTACACCTTCGCACGCAAGGAAGTGCATCTAGGAAAAAAACAAAATGATTCGCCCCCCTGACTGCTGGGACCCACCAACTACATCTTCGCACGCAAGGAAGTGCCTGACAGTCGGGACCCACCTAGTCGAAGCGTACGTAGTGTTGTCATTCTGGTCGTGAACGTGTACGTACATATATACTGGTGGATGTAGAGGCGCGCACGTAGCATGTACACGTACGTACAGCAGCCAGGGTGCAAGAAAGAAAATACGGCCACATATGTGTACATATGGGCGGGGTCTCGAACGCCTACTCGCGCATACGTACGACGAGGGCTCATTGACATGGCTGGGTCGGAACGGAGAAACAGCGTCGTCATCGTGTTCATGGGGACGCAACGGAATGCGTCGTGTTCGTGGGGAGGCAACGGAATGCGTCGTGTTCATCGGGAGGCAACGGAACGCATGGGAGAGCCAACCGGCTGGGTCAGAACGGAATGCATGGTCGTGTTCATCGGGAGGGCTTGGACGGAACAGGCGATGGAAACGAGGCCTGGCGTACCGCAGAATGGAGGAAACGGCCTTGTGTTCGTCCGGCCACGTTTGAAACAAGATCCTGTTCATCGGGAGGGGTCTGGCGTACCGCAAAACGGACGAAACGGACCTCCTACGGTCAAAATGGGGGTCCTGTTGATCGGGAGGAGTGTGGCGTACCGCAAAACATAGGAAACGGACCTCCTACGATCGAAATGGGGGTCCTGTTGATCGGGAGGGGTGTGGCGTACCGCAAAATGGACGAAACGGACCTCCTACGGTCGAAACGGGGGTCCTGTTCATCGGGAGGGGTGTGGCGTACCACAAAACGGGACTCCACGGGATACTGTTCATCTCCACCGTCGACCTCCTCAAGCCTCCACGGGCTACCGTCGACCTCCTCCAGCCTCCACGGGCTCCTGTTCATCCAGCCTCCACCGCACGCTACTCCACCGGCTACTGTTCAACCACCCCTCCACGAGCACCCCTCCACAATCTACTATTTATCCAGCCCTCCACACCACGGGGTCCTGTTTAACCACCCCTCCACGGGCACCCCTCCACCGTCTACTGTTCATCCAGCCCTCCACCACACCACGGGGTCCTGCTCATCCAGAGGCAACGCCACCGCTCACTGTCCACCCCCCCCCCCCCGCAATGCTCATTGTTCATCCCAGAGGCAGCATCGATCGGCTTCAGTTAGCAGCAGTAGCGAAGGAATCACTCGATTGGGTTCAGTTAACAGCCATCGATCGATCGCTTGGGTTCAGTAATGCGTAGCCTGCAGTGCAATGCTCGGGTTCAGTTCGAACCCAACGCCTCGCTCCGGTTTAGTTAGAGCCAATGCCTCGCACACACGCACGTACGTGTATGAGAGAAATGTGCATCAGTCGGTCCCCGACCTCCTACCGTAACCGGGAACTCCCCGCAATTTTACTCCCCCTCGCTTCTACCACGGTTTTTTCCGTCATGGACGGCCCAAAGAATGTCATGCAGCTGCGTATCCGGCCCGCCCAGGATGAAAAGCCCATTTTCTGTCATGATTTTTTGTCATAGAAGTAGGAGCCCACCACATCTATGATGTTACCGGGTTTTGTCACAATTATCGTCATAGAAGTGTCATGTGTGTGACAGAAAAAAAATCGTTCGGCCCAAAATGTCACGAATGTGTCTTTTTTTGTAGTGCTTGCATACAATTTACTTTCCGTTTGTCAACTTGCACTCATGGGCTTTGCCACTTTCTTTGATGTTGATACCGTGGCCCTCTTGTGGAGCAAGACTTTTAAAGTAGCCTTTGTTGGGCATGTCGAGAACGGTCTCTATGCGATTAACTTTTTGGAGCGACCCACTAAGACCGCAACATGCCTAATGGCTAAAGTTGACGTGGGATGGCTTTGGCATCGCCGTTTAGCCCTTGTCAATATGAGATCTTTGCAAAGTCTTCTCAAGGGGGACCATGTCCGTGGACTAACAAATGTTAGTTTTGCTAAAGATCGTGCTTGCAGTGCTTGTATCGAAGGAAAGCTTCATGAAAAGGCTCACCCTCCCACGACTATCATCTACTCGAAGAGGCCTTTGGAGCTCCTTCACTTGGATCTCTTTGGGCCTCCATCCTTTGATAGTCTTGGGGGTAGAAAGTATTGCTTGGTGATTGTGGATGACTATTCAAGATACACTTGGGTATACTTCTTCAAGAGGAAGAGAGAGACCCAACAAACCATCATTGACTTTGCAAATGAAGCCCAACGTCAACACAATGCAAAGATCTTGACAATAAGAAGCGACAACAGCACCGAGTTCAAGAACTACACCTTGGATGAGTTCCTTAGTGATGAGGGCATCAGGCATCAATATTTCGCACCATACACCCCTCAACAAAATGGTGTAGCGTAGAGGAAGAACCGGGTGTTGATGGATGCGGCAAGGACCATGATGGCGGAGTTCAAGTCTCCATACAACTTTTGGGCCGAAGCCATCAATACCGCTTGTCATGCATCCAATCGGCTCTATCTCCGCAAGGGCTTGAACAAGACTCCCTATGAGATACTCATCGGTAACAAGCCCAACCTCAAGTACTTCCGGGTGTTCGGATGTAAGTGTTTCATTCTCAAGAAAGGGGTTCGTTTGTCTAAATTTGAGGCTAGAGCTTATGAGGGCATATTTGTTGGTTATGCTACCAACTCTCATGCGTACCGTGTCCTCAGTAAGTCCACGGGACTCATTGAGGAGACGTGTAACGTGGAGTTTGATGAGAATAACGGCTCCCAAGTGGAGCAAAGTGGCACTTGTGATGTAGGTGATGAAATTCCTCCCCAAGCCATAAGAAGAATGGGAGTTGGCTTTATCCTACCCATTGAGGAACCCCTTGTGGCCGAAGGAGAAGGACAATGCTCCACTCAAGTGGAGCCATCACCAACCCAAGGCCCACACGCTTCCGAAGAACAAAGTGAAGGCCCTCAACGTCATGAACAAGACCAAGGGCAAGACCAATCTCAAGACGATGTTGAATCACTAAGTGATTCCCAAGGTCAAGTTCTCTCCTCCGAGCAAGTTCAAGATCAAGAGCAAGCTCAAGACGGCGCTCAAGATGATCATGTCACCGCTCCTCAACTCACCCCTGAGGAGGAATTGGAGCGTCGTGCTGCCAAGATTGCTTCCAAGCTCACAACCAAGGGCCATCTCATGACAAATGTGCTTGGAAGCATCCGAAAGGGGGTAAGCACTGGTAGACAATTGACAAACTATTGTGAACATCACGCGTTTGTCTCTTGTGTTGAACCCCAAAAGGTCTATGAGGCGCTCGAAGATCCGGATTGGCTCAATGCCACGCATGAAGAACTTAACAACTTCGAGTACAACAAGGTGTGGAGATTGGTGCCAAGGCCAACGGGGAACCACAATGTCATTGGAACCATCTAGATATTCAAGAATAAGCAAGACGCTCATGGAATTATCATTCACAACAAGGCCTGGTTGGTAGCACAAGGCTACTCCCAAGTCAAGGGTATCGACTACGGTGAAACCTTTGCTCCCGTTGCTTGCCTTGAATACATTTGCAAGTTGATTGCTTATTCTTATCATCATAACTTTAAGTTGCAACAAATGGATGTGAAGAGTGCATTTCTTAATGGCCCCATTAATGAGTTGGTGTATGTCAAGCAACCCCCCAGGTTCGAGGATCCCTATTTTCTCGATCATGTGTACCAACTCGATAAGGCACTCTATGGCCTTAAGCAAGCCCCACATGCATGGTATGACCACCTTACCGAGTTGTTGCAAGATCGCGGTTTTGAAATTGGGAAAATTGACCCTACTCTTTTTACCAAGAAGGTAAAAGGGGAGTTTTTTGTGTGCCAACTATATGTTGATTATATTATCTTTGGTTCCCCTAACAAAGCTTTCAATGAGGAATTTGCCGCACTCATGACCTCCAAGTTTAAGATGTCCATGATGGGAGAATTGAAGTTCTTTCTCGGGTTCGAAGTCAAGCAACGGAGAGAAGGAACCTTCATCCACCAATCCACATACAGTCAAGACATGCTCAAGAGATTCAAGCTCAATGATGTCAAGACGGCTTCCACTCCAATTCCCATCAAATGCCAACTTGACTTAGATCTCAATGGTAAAGCAGTGGATCAAAAGGTACAGTATATCGCTCCATGATTGGCTCCTTGCTTTACCTTTGTGCATCTAGACTGGATATCATGTTGAGTGTGGGAATTTGTGCACGGTTTCAAGCCGCACCTAAGGAAAGCCACTTTGTGGCAGTGAAGCAAATCTTTCGATATTTGGCTCATACCCCAAACTTTGGCTTATGGTACCCAAGAGGAGCAGACTTCAAGCTTGTAGGTTATTCGGACTCCGATTGGGTGGGGGACAAAGTGGATAGGAAGTCTACTTCCGAGGGTGCCAATTTCTTGGTTGCTCTTTGGTGAGTTGGTCTTCCAAGAAGCAAAGTTGTGTGTCTCTCTTGTCCACCGAGGCGGAGTATGTGGCCGTCGGTAGTTGTTGTGCACAACTTCTTTGGATGAGGAAAACTTTAAAGGATTACGGTGTCATTTGTGACAAAGTGCCTCTTTGGTGTGACAATGAAAGTGCCATCAAGATTTCTCTCAACCCGGTTCAACATTTCAAGACGAAGCATATTGAGATTCGGTATCACTTCATCCGGGATCACATTAGGCAAGGGGAGATCGAGCTCAACTATGTCAACACTCATGATAACCTTGAAGATATTTTCACAAAGCCTCTGGATGAAGCAAGATTTCATGAGTTAAGGCATGAGCTAAATATCATTGATTCGAGCAATTGTGACTTGAAACCTTGCACACCCCACCATACTCAACTTGTTGTCTTGTTTAGGTGTAGGCATGGACATAGGGGGAGTGATGTTCTCTCAATGAACTCTCCCTCCCCCCATTATGCATAAATTGATCAAGTCTGTCACATTAGCCATTTTTTATGGTACTTGTGCTTCAAAGACGAGTTGTGGTCATGGTACCAAGGTTAAAATCTTCACGGCGCCATACCTCTTGACTCATACATAGGTGGCCTCGGACACCGCCCTCTCTTGAAGAGGTGTGTGTTTCTTGTCCTCTCTCTAGTGTTCTAGTTGCTTTGTTTTGCTTCCCTCTTCTTGCTGTTTGTTTTTCCCTTCTTTTTGAGCTAGCCATTTAGTGTCTAGTTTTGGGGTCTTGCTGGGCGGTACTACCACTGGTGGTGCGTGGTACTATCGCTGAGGTTGACAAGCGGTACTACCGCCCACCCAAGCGGTACTACCGGTGAGGGGGGGGGGGCCAGGGGGTTATGTCGGGGCAGGGGGAGGTTTCACCTCCCCCATACCCATTCGCACGGCCCCCTCGTTCCTCTTCGTCTCTCCAGCGTCGCCTCGCCGTGGGAGGGCTCCGGCGGGCCACCGTCTCCGGGCCGTCCCTCTCCTTTTCCTTCGGTGGAGTCGATCCCCACCCTGTCCTCTTGCCATGGATGCCTGTATTGCCCATGTTCCTCCTCTCCTTTTGTCTAGATTTCAGATCTAGTGTCTTAGGGGCAATAGTGGTTGCATCTCTCGATTTTTGGCTAAATCTAGGCTTGAGTAGGTTGGAGAAGGCAATTAGACTACTTGGATTGATAATTGGTAGGAGTATTTTTGAATTTGGCAGTCCGGTAGTGCCGGATTTTACCACGGCAGTAGGGAATCGCCGTTTCCCCGTCTTGAACTATACTACCACTCCCTGTGGAGCGGTACTACGGCTCGGGCGGTACTGTCGCTTACAGATCGCGGTACTACCGTTGTTTTCCTAATTCCACCATGTTCCTGCCATTTTTTGATCTCTTTTTCTGTGTTTTGTGGCTTATGCTCATCCTTTATGGTAGTTCCATGTGTCCGTGTGTTTGGTTCCAGGTGATGGTCCTTCTAAGCAGCATGCGCGCCATGTCAACTCCGGGCGTGCAAGTTCCAAGCGCTGCCCGCACCTCTGAGACAACGGCGGCCTCATCAAGTGTTCCGCCAAGTGTTCCGCCTCAAATGAAGAAGATGAGTGCGTCCAAGCCCAAGCCAGGGGCCAAGTCTGTCACAGAGATGTCTGCCGAGGAATTCTGGGAGAAGTGTCGGCGCAACCCCTATGTGGTCACTCAAGAACTTGCCCTGGTAAACCGCCCGTCCTGGAACCGTTTTCAGTATGACATCTACTTTGATGTGATCAAAGCCAAGAAGAATCTTTTTGTTGATGTTCGCTCCATCGGCGTTGCCTTTATGGAGAAGGATCCTGACTACTTTGGGGAGGCTCTTCAGATGTGCTCTCAGTTGAACATCCTCAGGATCATGCAGTTTAACAAGGATTTTGATGCAGATTTGGTGGCTTAGTTTTATGCCATCATCCATCTTGGAATAGATGAGGACAGGACTCTAACTTGGATGACAAATGGCAGGTTGCTTACTGTCAAGTGGAAGGCCTTCATGGAGCTTCTTGAAGTTGAGGATCAAGGTCTTGAGAACCCAGTTGGCTTTCGCCCTCACTGCAATACAACTTCCACTCACAAGCAATCTCTTTGGCCATACCGTACCTTGAAGATTAACTCAGTGACTCAGAAGGAGACCTATGAGCTGCCAGCATTTCTGGATATTCTCCATCGCATCTTCAGGGAGACCCTCTTCCCTCGCATTGGCAACTTGGATATGGTACACTATTATCTTGTGGACATGCTTCTTTTCTGTCAACATGAGAAGGAAGGAAACACTGGAGACTCTTTGGATATATCTCATGTCATGTGGTCTGAGTTGGTTTTCGCCATCTCTGAGCGCAAGTGCCCTATCTATGGACCGTTTATCATGTTGCTCATTGAGAAGGCCTGGGAGCGTGTGTATCCTAAGGTGGTACTGGAGACTGGGGATCTATTTTCTCATGAGATCAAGCGTCTGAGGAAGAAGGAGAACTGGGGCACCGTAGCTTCGAGTTATGGAGTTCCGCTTGGAGCTGCTGACCTGGAGACTGAGGCTGATGCTGATGATGACGATGACTATGAGCCATCTGGAGCAGAGCCCTCTTGGGCAAAGAAGCTCAAGCGCAAGACGAAGAAACTCTTCTGCATGGAGTCTCACAGTCAGTACATGACTCATGTGGCTGAGAAGCAGGCCAGGAGTCGTCACAAGGAGCTCATGCGTCAGTTGGGTGTGACCGTTGCCAGTGGTTCTGAGGGCAAGATCACAATGAGGAGGAGTGGATTCAGCAACACTGTTCGTGGACCAATTCAGACACCGAGCAGTTTCCGACTAAGGATGGCAGTGCAGATGATCCCGCCAGGATGTGATGATTAAGCCCCTCAGTTTGCTATCACCTGGAGCCTTAGCAGCGCTCTTTGCCTTTTTGGTGTCTCGATGCCAAAGGGGGAGAGAGCTTAGGTATTTTTCGTTGTCGAGTTGCGAGCGTGTGTTTGTGTGGTGTGTTTGCCTTGTCTATCTTTCTCGTAAACTCTTTTCTCGTGTTGAACCTTGCTTGTGTTGGTTTGGTTGTACTCGTGAGACTTCACGATCATATGGTGTAATACATATGCACTCTATCGCATCTTATTGAGATTATGTTATTTTGTGCTAGTTATGTTATGCTCATATTTACTATCTTGCTTAGTGTTAGCCTTATTGTTGCAAGATATGCATTGTCTATAAAATATAGGGGGGGTGTTGATCCTAGTATGTGCACCATGCAGTCCAAAGCACTTTTCGAGATAGCACACATCTAGGGGGAGCCCGTCTATATTTTAGAGATGTGGGGTTCGCTTATGTCCTATATGTTCCCCTTTGTGCAAATCCCGTATTGTCATCAATCCACCAAAAAGGTGGAGATTGTAAGGGCATATTTATCCCTAAGGTGTTTTGGTGATTGATGACAATGCTTTTGCGGACTGACGAAGCTATGTACCTAGGGTAGGGTCATGGATCTGTCCAAGATACCCTCCCCAAGGGAACCTCTAAAAGAACCAGAAGCAGTCGAAGAAAAATCATCACCCACTCGACCATAAAGCTATGTTCCACTCGACAGTCTTGAAGACACTCGACGATACAAGAAACCACTCGGAGTGTAGAAGGCCTTACGTCACTCGGGATGGCAACGGTCGGTCATTCACTCTGTAACCTTAAAGATCATTTATATCTCTTTATTACTAGCGTTACCAGTAATGCCCTGCCTTAATGTACATTGAATCCTTTGTAACGTGGGCTGGTTGGGGTCCTGGCGCACTCTCTATAAGCCACCCCCCTCCTCCGGGACAAGGGTTCGCACCACCTATAACTCACACGCATATATCCAGTCGACCGCCTCTGGGCTCCGAGACGTAGGGCTGTTACTTCCTCCGAGAAGGGCCTGAACTCGTAAAACTCGCGTGTACAACTCCTCTATAGCTAGGATCTTGCCTCTACATACCTACCCCCCCCCCCATTCTACTATCAGACATAGAACCACGACAGTTGGCGCCCACCGAGGGGCAGGTGTCTTAGCGACTTGTTGGAGAGGTTGCAATTTTTCCGATCCCCTTCATCATGGTTTCAGGAGGACGTTTGGCTGAGGGCCGCAAGATCCTTCTCAGTTTGCTCGTGTTTGTCGCCGACGACTCCGCTTGGCTGCAGGAGGCTCCACTCGATGTCGACGCGCTCCCCGCTCGCGGAGCAACGCACTTTTTCGCGTGCATCCGCGGCGTCCTCCTGCGGCAGCCGTCGACCCAGTATCAATCGGCTCCTGCAGTTTCTCCCCTCCCTGCGGCCCGCCGGAGCAAGTGTTCCGGCCGATCGAGGCTTCAACGGTGGGTGAAGCGTGTGGTGGCTCGCCAGTCGGTCACCCCTCAAGTCGCGGCAATCGAGCCCGACGAAACTCTCTACGGCTTGTTCGATCTGTCGACTGGCTCCGTAGAGACTGCATCCGAGTGCGATAGCAGTGACCCAGCGGCAGAAGTTTTGATGGTCAATGGGCCACGCAGTCCTCCTGGCTTCACCCGTGAAGATGGAGGCGATGGGGACGACGATCTGTCACGCGTTCATGAAGAGTACCGCCCCGACCCCCTATCTTCGCAGCGGAGAGAAGAGCTTCGCCGCCGGAACATGGATGCACTGCACACTCCTATCGTAGGAGAAACCCCTCAGGCCCAGGCCTTGGAGGCGGCGCGCCTGGCCAACTTGGCTGAGCGCACTCGACTAGAGAACCTCCAGCGCGCACTCGACGAGCGTGCTCGGCAGCGTGCTCCCGAATCCAGTCGACGTCAACTTTTTCCGCCTCAGACCCAGGTATACCGAACTCCGATCCAGAATCTCACAGCTGCAGCCCGGATAGCGGAGTCGATCCAACCTTCCTAGTCAGAAGCTGGCCGAGGTCTGATGTAGATTCGAGCTTTACTCCGTGCGGCGGGAGAACAGAATACAGCGGTATCTCAGTCGCGGAATAGGATCCATAGCAGATTTGTAGCTGCGGATATAGTTCAGTCAGCTCATGGCCCAAGATCGCCCCCGAGGCGTGAGGGACGTGGAGATCGACGAGATCAATACAGAAACCATGAGCAGTATGATCACCGAGTCGATCGCGATGACCTTCGTTGAGTGCCCACGCCTCCCCCAAGGAGTGGGTCGTACGCGCCTCAACAATATGATGACAGGCGCCCTCACAGCTTTGGGCGAAGGATTCCAGTCGACCCCAGGGAGCCAGGTTTTGATGCGAGATCTATTCTCGTTCAGGGCTTGGTCGACAGGAACAGAGCTCACCGAGAGGGTCATGACAGAGATCTACCAGCCAGCAGGAAGGTGCATGTCTCAGGTCCAAAGTCCTTCATCAGAGCCATCAGGGCTACAGTGATTCCCCCCAACTTCAGGTTGGCGACTGGAGTCAGTAAGTTCACTGGTGAGTCCAAGCCTGACACTTGGCTTGAAGACTACCGAGTGGATGTTCAGATTGGTGGCAGCAGTGATGAAGTGGCCATGAAGCACCTTCCTCTGATGTTGGAGGGCTCAGCTAGAGCATGGCTGAATCAGTTAGCACCCAGTAGTATTTATACTTGGGAAGATCTCACCCGAGTATTTTTCAGAACATTCGAAGGTACTTGCAAACGGCCGGCAGGGTTGACCGAATTACAGTGTTGCGTTCAGAAACCGAATGAGACTTTGAGAGATTATATCCAGAGATGGATCACGTTGCATCACACGGTGGAGAATGTGTCTGATCATCAAGAAATTTGTGCCTTTAAAGAAGGCATCAAGTATCGGGAGTTGAATATGAAGTTCGATCGGACAGGAGATATGACTCTGACTCGGATGATGGAAATTGCCACCAAGTATGCCAACGGTGAAGAAGAAGACCGACTCCGGAGTGGCAAGCACAAAATAGTCGCCCATGAAACCGGAGGAGGAAACTCCAGTCGGAAACAGAAGCGCAAGGCCGAGCCAGCCGCTCCTGGTGAAGCCTTAGCTGTGACTCAAGGAAAGTTCAAGGGGAAGCCCAAGGGGTCGTGGAACCCCAAGAAAGTAAAAGATCAAGATGGAAATGATGTGCTGGATTTGCCATGCCACATCCACACCAAAAAAGATGAAGAGGGTAATTTCATTTACCCAAAGCATACCACTCGATAGTGTCGACTCCTAATCCAACGGTTCCGAGAGAAACAGCCCAAGGAAAAGGAGAAGGAAGCAGACAAGGTTGAGGATGAGGAAGAGGATGATGATAGTTATCCCCACGTGAATTCCAGGCAAGAAGGCTGCATCACTCGGCCAGATTGCTCTCGATGTGGTTTTCGGTGATTCCAAGAATTACCGCAAAGAAAAGTTGACATTTGAAGTTGTGGATTTTCAGAGTGCCTATCATGCTATTCTGGGCAGGCCAGCTTATGCACGTTTTATGGCTCGACCATGTTATGTGTACATTAAATTGAAGATGCCTGGTCCCAAAGGGGTGATCACTATCACTGGTAATCGGAAGAAGGCGGAAGAGTGCTTCCAGAAGGGTTCAAAGATCGCCGATGCACAGATGGCCGTAGTAGAATTGCAAGAATATCAGAAAAATGCAGATCCGAGTGATTTGTTACGAGCCAAGAAGCCTTCCACAGATTCAGCATTCCAGTCGTCTGGCGAGACAAAGTCGATTCACAGTCACCCGACAGACCCCAATGCTGCTCCGACTCACATTTCAACCACACTCGACTCCAAATGGGAAGAAGCGCTCATCCAGTTCCTCCGTGATAACTGGGACATCTTTGCATGGAAACCTTCGGACATGCCAGGTGTTCCCAGGGGACTGGCTGAGCATCTTTTGCGAGTCGACCCAAAAGTGAAACCAGCCAAAGAACATCTTCGACGGTCTGCCGTACAGAAGAGGAAGGCAATCGGTGAAGAGGTGGCTCGGCTTTTGGCAGCTGAGTTTATCCATGAGATTTACCACTCCGAGTGGTTGGCTAATGTTGTCATGGTCCCAAAGAAGGATGACTCACTTCGCATGTGCATTGACTTCAAGCATATCAATCAGGCCTGCCCGAAGGACCACTTTCCTCTCCCTCGCATCGACCAAATAGTCGACTCGACTGCGGGGTGCGAGCATTTGTCCTTTTTGGATGCCTACTCCGGGTACCACCAGATCCGTCTGTACAGACCCGACGAGATAAAAACAGCTTTCATCACACATTTGGATGCTTCTGTTATGTCACTATGCCATTCGGCTTGAAGAATGCTGGAGCCACATTCATGCAGATGATTCAGAAGTGCCTGCTCACTTAGATCAGTCAGAATGTGGAAGCATACATGGATGACATTGTGGTCAAGTCACGTAAAGGTTCGACCTACTGGCTGACCTTGCTGAAACCTTTGCCAACCTCAGAATGTATGATATCAAGCTTAACCATCAAAGTGCACGTTTGGAGTTCAAGGCGGAAAATTACTCGGTTTTCTCATTTCCGAACGAGGGATCGATGCTAACCCAGAGAAAGTGGGTGCCATACTCCGGATGAAACGCCCTGTGCGTGTGCACGATGTCCAGAAGCTTACTGGTTGTTTGGCCGCCCTAAGTCGATTTATTTCTCGCCTCGATGAAAAGGCATTGCCTCTTTACCGATCGATGAAGAAATCAGATAAGTTCGAGTGGACTCCTGAAGCTGATGCAGCATTTGCAGAGCTAAAAGCCCTGCTTTCCACCCAGCCGGTGCTTGCTGCCCCAATCAGCAAAGAGCCGTTACTGCTTTATATAGCAGCCACTGGACAAGTCGTCAGTACAGTACTTACGATCGAGCGGGAAGAAGAGGGAAAAGCCTATAAAGTTCAGCGCCCAGTTTATTATATTTCTGAAGTTCTGACTCCATCAAAGCAGAGATATCCGCACTATCAGAAGCTCGTTTATGGGATTTACATGACCACAAAGAAGGTTGCACACTATTTCTCTGATCACTCTGTTACAGTCGTCAGTGACGCTCCATTGTCAGAGATTCTGCACAACAGAGATGCAACTGGTTGAGTGGAAAAATGGGCGATTGAACTCCTTCCCTTAGATATCAAGTTTGAGGCAAAAAAGCTATTAAGTCCCAAGCAATAGTAGATTTCCTCGCCGAGTGGATTGAACAACAACTGCCGACTCAAGTTCACTCGGAGCACTGGACCATGTTCTTTGATGGATCCAAAATGCTGAATGGTTCCGGTGCTGGGGTGGTTCTGGTATCCCCTCGAGGAGACAAGCTCAGATATGTCTTCCAGATTCACTTCGATTCCTCCAATAATGAAGCTGAATATGAAGCACTCATGTATGGGTTGCGTATGGCCATCTCACTCGGCTTCCGTCGCCTCATGGTCTACGGCGACTCAGATTTGGTAGTCAATCAAGTGATGAAGGAGTGGGACGTCAGAAGCCCGGCCATGACTGGTTACTGCAACGCGGTGAGGAAGTTGGAAAAGAAGTTTGAGGGGTTAGAGCTCCATCACATACCCCGACTGAAAAATCAAGCAGCCGATGACTTGGCAAAGATAGGTTCCAAGAGAGAAGCCATTCCCAGCAATGTGTTTTTGGAGCATATTCACACACCGACAGTTTAGGAAGATCCTTTTACTGAAGAGCCCCCACATCCTAGGAGCGCCACAGATCCGACTGAAGTCAAGGTCCCAGCCGTGGTCGACCTGATCATGGAGGTTCTGGCCATTACTCCCAACTGGACAGTGCCATACATTGCATAGATCCTTAGGAAAGAACTCCCATAGGACGACGAAGAGGCTCGACAGATCGTCCGTCGATCCAAGGCCTTTACTGTGATAAGAGGACAATTGTTCAGGGAAAGCGTGACTGGAGTCGGTCAAAAATGCATAACGCCAGAAGAAGGTCGAATGATCCTCAACGACATCCACTCGAGGACCTGTGGTCACCATGCGTCCTCTCGGGCCATCGTGGCTAAAGCATACCGAGCCGGATTCTATTGGCCACGAGCAAATGAAATGGCGAAAGATATAGTCGACAGATGTGAAGACTGCCAGTTTTACTCTGACATGTCTCACAAGCCAGCGTCAGCCCTTAAGACCATTCCCCTCATCTGGCCCTTTGCTGTTTGGGGATTGGATATGGTTGGACCACTGAGAACTGGTAGGAGCGGATTCACTCATGTGCTCGTAGCAGTCGACAAGCTTACCAAATGGATCGAAGCTAAACCTATCAAGAACCTTGAGGCCAGCACCGCTGTCAGTTTTGTTAGAGAATTGACATTCAGATATGGAGTTCCACACAGCATCATCACGGACAACGGGTCGAACTTAAATTCTGATGAGTTTAGAGCTTTCTGCGCTTCTCAAAGCACACGAGTCGACTATGCTTCAATCGCTCACCCGCGGTCGAACGGACAAGCAGAAAGAGCCAATGGCCTAATTCTCAAAGGATTGAAACCCCGACTAATGTGTGATCTCAAACACGCAGCAGGCGCTTGGGTCGATGAACTTCCATCAGTTTTGTGGGGTTTGAGGACAACTCCCAATCAGTCGACTGGACGAACTCCTTTCTTCTTGGTCTATGGAGTCGAAGCTATTCTGCCAAGTGACCTGCTCCACAATGCACCCCGAGTCGAGCTCTTCTCCGAAGAAGAAGCAGAGCAGGCCCGGCAGGATTCATTCGATCTCATAGAGGAGGAAAGAGAGATGGACTTGATCCGGTCGACCATTTATCAGCAAGACTTGCGTCGATTCCACGCCAGGAACGTGAGGGGCCGAACCTTTCAAGAGGGAGACCTGGTTGTTCGAGTGGATCAACAGAAACCACACAAGCTCGCCCCGGCTTGGGAAGGCCCCTTCATCATCACCAAATTTCTCCACAATGGAGCATACCATCTTTACAGTGTTGAGCATCAGAAGGACGAGCCACGGGCCTGGAACATGGAGCTGCTCCGCCCCTTTTATACTTAAGCACTCGTTCGAATAAAATGTAATAAGAAGTACCTTTGTAATTTTTCTGTCTAAGACAAGAGCTTTTCAGTCTTCTCGCACGATTGTTGTTGTTTTTATTTACCTCTGAAATCCCCCAGTGGGTAGGCTTAGTCACGAATCCGTTTCGCCTAAGTTCAAAAGAAAATCCTACCGAGTGATGAGCAAGCCTCTCACTCGGGAGGCTTAGCCGCGAATCTGTTTCGCCCAAGCTCGAAAGAAAATCCTACCGAGTGGTGAGCGATCCTCCCACTCAGGGGCTTAGCTGCAGTCCAGCACTCGCCTAAGTTCTCCCACTCGGAGGCTTAGCTGCAGTCCAGTACTCGCCTAAGTTTATAAAATCCTACCGAGTGATGAGCAATCCTCCCACTCGGGGGCTTAGCTGTAGTCCGGCACTCGCCTAAGTTCTCCCACTCGGAGGCTTAGCTGCAGTCCAGTACTCGCCTAAGTTTGTAAAATCCTACCCAGTGGTGAGCGATCCTCCCACTCGGGGGCTTAGCTGCAGTCCGGCACTCGCCTAAGTTCTCCCACTCGGAGGCTTATCTGAAGTCCAGTACTCGCCGAAGTTTGTAAAATCCTACCGAGTGGTGAGCAATCCTCCCACTCGGGGGCTTAGCTGCAGTCTGGCACTCGCCTAAGTTCTCCAACTCGGAGGCTTAGCTGCAGTCCAGTACTCGCCTAAGTTTTTAAAATCCTACCGAGTGGTGAGCAATCCTCCCACTCGGGGCTTAGCTGCAGTCCGGTACTCGCCTAAGTTCTCCCACTCGGAGGCTTAGCTGCAGTCCAGTACTCAACTAGGTTTGTAAAATCCTACCGAGTGGTGAGCAATCCTCCCACTCGGGGGCTTAGCTGCAGTCCGGCACTCGCCTAAGTTCTCCCACTCAGAGGCTTAGCTGCAGTCTGGTACTCGCCTAAGTTTGTAAAAATCCTACCGAGTGGTGAGCAATCCTCCCACTCGGGGGCTTAGCTGCAGTCCAGTACTTTCCTAAGTATGAAAAATCCTACCAAGTGGAGAGCAACCCTCCCACTTGGAGGCTTAGCTGCAGTCCGGTACTCGCCTAAGTTTGAAAAAATCCTACCGGGTGGAGAGCAACCCTCCCACTCGGGGGCTTAGCTACAGTCCGGTACCCGCCTAATTTCGAAACACATCCCCATCCGCAAGGACGACAAGGCGCGGGTTGACTGCAACCTTCTCCTTTGGAGCTACGCCACAAGTACAATGGGTGCTCCATCCCTATCCGCAAGGACGACAAGGTGCAGGTCGACTGCAACCTTCTCCTTCGGAGCTACGCCACAAGTACAATGTGTGCTCCATCCCTATCCGCAAGGACGACGAGGTGCAGGTCGACTGCAACCTTCTCCTTCGGACCTATGCCACAAGTACAATGTGCGCTCCATCCCTATCCGCAAGGATGATGAGGCGCAGGTCGACTGGAGTCACCACCTCAGAGCTGCATCTCCAGCGCAAAGATTATTCCAAGCAAAGAACAAAGTCCACTTGAAGGCAAAATGCAAGCATATCCGGAAATAAACCAAATCCAGATAAATCCTAAAGTTCCAAGCAGCAAATCAAAAGTATTCGAGCATCAAGCATGAAGGAGTTTAACGGTTACAGCAATCACTCGGCATTCCGAGGCAAATTTAAGGCAGATTCAAGTCTCATAAGTTTGTTCACTCGGCAGGAGGAGGGCTGGCAGGCTCGACGAATTCGTCCAAGTCGATCCCATCCGCGATCTGAGTGGCAGCAGCGATAAAAGTCTCCATGAAGGACTGGAAGTCATGCCTTTTGGTGTTAGCGACCTTGATCGCCGCCAGCTTGTCTTCACGAGCTTCCTTGCAGTGGACTCGCACCAAGGACAGCGCCACGTCAGCACCACACCGGGCGGAGGACTTCTTCCATTCTTGCACTCGGTCAGGGATCTCGTTGAGTCGAGCCATCAGGGATTCCTGGTCATTTTGAAGCGTCGCCCTTGGCCAAAGCAATGAGGTGACTCGTGAGACTGCCTCCTTCAGACGCGTGAGGTAGCTTGTGATGCCGGCGACACGAGACTCTAGTCGGAGCACGTTCATTGTAGTTTCGTCGCAAACTGGAGAAGCGATAGGGTCCAGACCCGTCTCGACCCTTCTAGTTTCCTCATCAAAGTCTTGGCAGAATTCTGTAGTCAAAAAATTAGCGAGTCGATCGGACAAGATTCATTTGCAAACATCAACACAGTCGGTTTAAAAGGAGTACCTTCCAGCATGAGATAGAGCTTCTTGGCAAGAGTCCTCAGATATGCTTCTATGTCGTTCCTCTTGTGGACCGCAGACTCCAGTTTTTCATTCAAGACAAGTTTGTCTTTCTTCAGACGAGTCACTTCTCAGTTAGATTCATTGAGGCAGGACTTCAGCTTGTTCACCTCCCCTTCCAGCGCTCCGACTGAAGCCAGCTTCTGGTCTGCAAGGGCAGTTTTATCTTGGGCTTCCTTCTACGCAGCGGCGAGGTCTGAGTCCTTCTTCTCCAGAGCCAACTTCATTTTCTCTGCAAAATAAGCAATCGTATCAGACAAGAGTTTGAAGAAATGTTTTAAAAACATAGTCGACAGGCAGTTACCTTCCATACCAGTAGCTTCATCTTGAGCTTTCTTCAGATTCTGCTGGGCCAATTCCAAGTCGAGGTTGAGTTGCCTCTGCTTCTCCTCAAGTTCAGCAAACTTGGAAATGAGAGTACAAGACTTCTACAGAAGGCAAAAGACATGTCAATCGACAAGATCAAAGGTTGTTTACTTCCGAGTGGATAAAACTTAAAGAGTTCACTTAGACCCCAGCCGACCGCACGCAGTCGACTGCGGTCTCGGAGACTACACCCAGCGGGTGCACTTGGCGTGCCCCCACTGATTAAGATCCAACTCGACCGGTCTGCCCGGATCAAGTAAAAAACTATTCAGACTCCGGCCGACTGCCAGCAGTCGACCGCGGTCTCGGGGACTACACCCAGTGGGTGCACTTGACGTGCCCCCACTGGTTCAGATCCCATTCGACCGGTTCACCCAGGTCGAGTGGATGAAAAGAAAGGAAAAATAACTCAGACCCCAGTCGACTGTGGTCTCGGGGACTACACCCAGTGGGTGCACTTAGCGTGCCCCCACCGGTTCAGATCCTACTTGCCCAGACCGAGTGGAAGAGTGCAAATAACAGATTCAACACAAACAACAGGAGATTGTATGGAAGAAAAATATTTCAGATAGCATATCCTGACAGAACAAGGTCAGTCGAAAGTTTATGTACCTGGACATTGCCCCGGAGAGCAGCGCTGGCGTCGTAAGCAGCCTGGCTATTCTCATGCATCGTCTTCATCCGCTCCATCATCACGTTAGCCTGACGGATGGCTTCCACAGCCGCATCTGACTGGTTTTCCGGGATAGGGTAGCTGGTGAAGAAGAGGGCAGACGACCCAGATGCAGCAGCTTGGACCTCCAAGGCGTGAGATGGGACGACGGAAGGAATCACCGGTACAATCGACAGTGTGGGGCGCTCACTCAACAAGGGTACAGCGAAAGTTACAGAGGCCCCGCGCTCGCGTCTTCAGATTGACGGACGGTTGGTGTTGTCATTGGTCCCTGCTGAGACGCCTTGCCAGCTACTACCTTTTTGCTCTTTCTGGGCTTAGGAGCCACATCTTCATCGTCGTCTGGGAGATCGGTGACGTTGGGTGGAGCTGCAGGGAAGATCACTCGACCCCAAATGAACCACTCGAATTCAATCGACCAAATAATCAAGAACAAGATCATAAGAGTTTTTACCTGGGTTGGAGGTAATCGCGTCTTCCATCTCCTCGTCTCGGTACTGGTAGGAAGAGGTTCCTGATGTAGCAGCACTGCAAACATCCGCACTCAGTCGGTCACGTCTGTTGCTCGAGTCAACAAAAAGAACAGGTCAGATGATTGCCCGGAGTGGGTGGGGACGACCACTTTGATCCTGGGTAAAGCCTTTGGCAGTTCGGAGGAGGTGGCCTTCAGTGATTTTGGCGCCGGAGGCGGCATGACCTTGAGCTACTTCGGGGCCTTCTCAATCGGCACTGGGGAAGACGCTCGGGGGCGCTTCGAAGATTGCCCAGTCGGCGCGGTTGCCAGGTCCGGGGTGCTCTCCGGGTCGTGAGCGTGCTTGGATATCCTCTCTCTGCGAGGAGGTGAGTCGACCTCTCCGTCATCAGTCGAGTCGTCGCTCTCCTCGTCCTCCTCGGCATCCGAGTGCCACTCGCCGCTCTCGCCCCCGCTCGCTCGTTCCTCGACGTCTTGCCCCTGCACTCCATTGGGCATCAAGTACATATCAATGAGATCCTGAAAAGACAACGAGCAAAAGAAATATAGTCGACCATCAACAAGGTGTCACATGGTGAATCGGGAAGATACTTGGCAAAGCAGAATCATACCTGTTCCGGCTGGTGCGTGTGGTCGAATGGAATCACCCTCCTAGACCCCCGGGGATTGTCTTTGTTGCTAGTGATTCCCCTCGGCCACTTCTCCAAGGTGTCTTCACTGACGTCCTCCGGATGGATCCGAGTGGAGTCTTCGAGTCTCGAGTACATCCACATCGGATGGTCACGGGCCTGAAGCGGTTGGATGCGTCGACTGAGAAAGACCTCCAGCAGGTCCATCCCAGTCACCCCGTCGCGGACAAGTTGGACGACCCGCTCGACCAACACCTTGACCCGCGCCTTCTCTTCTGGGACCACCCTCAAGGAGGAGGGCTTCTCCACTCGAGCTAGAGAAAAGGGAGGAAGTCCAGTCGACGGGCCCGGGGTCGGCTGGTCCTTACAGTAAAACCAAGTCGACTGCCAGCCCCGGACCGAGTCGGGAAGGATCATCACTGGGAAGGTACTCTTGTTCCTCATCTGGATACCAAGGCCCCCGCACATCTGGATCACGTGCGTCCTCTCGTCACTCGGGTTGGCCTTCTTGACCGACTGGGAGCGACATGTGAAGATGTGTTTGAAGAGACCCCAGTGCAGTCGACAACCCAAGAAATTTTCACACATCGACACAAAAGCAGTCAGATAGACTATGGTGTTTGGAGTGAAGTGGTGGAGTTGAGCCCCGAAGAAGTTCAGAAAGCCACGAAAGAAAGGATGGGGAGGCAAAGAAAACCCGCGGTCGACGTGGGTGGCGAGGAGAACGCACTCACCCTCTTGCGGCTGCGGCTTGGTCTCATTGCCCGGGAGCCGCGCCAATTTGTGGGGGGTTAGTCACCCCTCCACCAGATCATCGAGGTCGTCCTTGCTGATCATTGAGTGGATCCAGTCGCCCTAGATCCAGCCCGGCAGTGGGCCGGATCTTGACGACGATCCGCCCTAGCTGGTCCTCTTGCCCTTCGCCTTCGCGGTCGCCTTCTTCGCGCGCTCCAACGCCACCGTCTTCTCTTTCCCCATGGCGGCGGATCGAGTCCGAGCGAGGTTGCGACGCCGAGAGTGGAAGCGAGCGCGGCGGAGAAGTCTGAGGAAGAAGGAAGAAAATGGGAGCGCGATGTGCAAAGACTGGGCCTGGTGCCTATAAGGTCATTCCCCGAGTGACTGGCTGGTAGGACCAGATGATCTAAACAAATCCCGCAACAGTCGCGCGCGCAATACGTGGCGAAAAAGGTGGTGCGGGGATCAAGGTGACCTGCCTAATCCGCCCCGATTACCACGGCCCCGCCCGTCTGGTGCGCTTCCCAAAATTCAAATCCTGCAAAATCCGCAAAGAGCAGAGCAACTTGTCAGACTGAAAACATTCTCCACATTATCATTCGGAACTCTAGCATGAGAGTTCACTCGACAAACTAAGAATGGACCAAGGCGACTGAAAAAGAAGTTGATGTTATCTCCTCAGTTCATTGATCCAGAGCAAGATATACTCATAGCACGAAGAATGAGTCAGAAGTGTTCTCAACTCCTTCCTCACTCAAACCATGATCCATTCGGGGGCTAATGACGAAGCTATGTACCTAGGGTAGGGTCATGGATCTGTCCAAGATACCCTCCCCAAGGGAACCTCTAAAAGAACCAGAAGCAGTCGAAGAAAAATCATCACCCACTCGACCATAAAGTTATGTTCCACTCGACAGTCTTGAAGACACTCGACGATACAAGAAACCACTCGGAGTGTAGAGGGCCTAACGTCACTCAGGATGGCAACGATCGGTCATTCACTCTGTAACCTTAAAGATCATTTATATCTCTTTATTACTAGCGTTACCAGCAACGCCCTGCCTTAATGTACATTGAATCCTTTGTAACATGGGCTGGCTGGGGTCCTGGCGCACTCTATATAAGCCACCCCCCTCCTTCGGGACAAGGGTTCGCACCCCCTGTAACTCACACGCATATATCCAGTCGACCGCCTCCAGGCTCCAAGACGTAGGGCTGTTACTTCCTCTGAGAAGGGCCTGAACTCGTAAAACTCGCATGTACAACTCCTCCATAGCTAGGATCTTGCCTCTACATACCTCCCCCCCCCATTCTACTGTCAGACTTAGAACCACGACACGGACTAATCGTGTGCCTTGAGTATTTCAGACGTTTCATCACTAGGCACAAGACGGTTTTTGTCCCCCTCGAAGACTATTGAAGACGATGTTTGTCTATGTTTCTTTTCTGTGGATTTGAGTCAAGGAAAGCCGTACTATTAAGAGGGGGTCCGCATTGGTGAGGCTAGGGTGGAATCAACACGTACACATTCCTTGTGCACCCTCTGAGCTTTTCCGTTTCGTTGAAGCCTTCCTTGCTGCGTTCTCCCTGTGGTCTGGTCCCAGCGGTAGTACCGCTCGAGAGCTACAAAGCAGCAGTACCGCTCCTCAGCGCAGTAGTACCGCTTGGAGCTCTCAGCCGTAGTACCGCTGCGGCTCCGTGCTCCTACCGCCTCGATTCGAGGGTTCTCTTCTCGTGTCGGGTTTTGCGGCACTAGCTGCGGTAGTAGAGGCAGAAGTCCGCTCGTGGGCGGTAGTACCGCCCTTACCTCCACAGTAGTACCGCCCTGGGTCCAGGTCCTGCTCTGCGCCTTACTGCACGGCAGTACCGCGAGGTGGAACGGTAGTACCGCTGGCCACAGTGGTAGTACCGCTCACCCCCGCGGTAATACCGCCCTGTGCGGGGCAGAGCAAGGGTAACAGTTGGATTGACTTCCCCACTTATAAAGGGAGGTCTTCTTCTCCAAGTTGACTTACCTCTTTTCCCCAAGCTCCATTGTTGCTCCAAAGCTCATTTTCCCCCAATCTCTCTCCCTACCCAATCAAACTTGTTGATTTTTTTAGGGATTGGTGGAGAAGGCCCAGATCTACACTTCCACCAAGAGAAAGTTGATTCCCCCCACTCATCCCTTGCGGATCTTGTTACTCTTGGGTGTTTGAGCACCCCAGACGGTTGAGGTCACCTCGGAGCCATATTCCATTGTGGTGAAGCTCCGTGGTTTCGTTGGGAGCCTCCAATTCGGTTGTGAAGAGAGCCCCAACCCTGTTCGTAAAGGTTCGGTCGCTGCCTCCAAGGGCACCAATAGTGGAATCACGGCATCTCGTATCGTGTGAGGGCGTGAGGAGAATACGGTGGCCCTAGTGGCTTCTTATGAGCATCGTGCATCCACACCGCTCCAACGGAGACGTACTTCCTTGTGCACCCTCTGAGCTTTTCCGTTTCGTTGAAGGCTTCCTTGTTGCCTTCTCCCTATGGTCTGGTCCCACCGGAAGTACCACAGACCCCAGCGGTAGCACCGCTCAAGAGCTACAAAGCGGCAGTGATACGTCTCCATCGTATCTACTTTTCCAAACACTTTTCCCCTCGTTTTGGGCTCTAACTTGCATGATTTGAATGGAACTAACCTGGACTGACGTTGTTTTCAGCAGAATTGCCATGGTGTTATTTATGTGCAGAAACAAAAGTTCTCGGAATTACCTGAAACTTCATGGAACATCTATTTGGAAATAATAAAAAATCCTTGCAAAAGATGAAGACCAGGGGGCCCACGACCTATCCACGAGGGTGGGGCCGCGCCCCCTACCTCATGGCCCCCCTGGAGCTCCTCCGACCTCAACTCCAACTCTATATATTTGCTTTCGGGGAGAAAAAATCAAAGAGAAGGATTCATCGTGTTTTATGACACGGAGCTGCCGCCAAGCCCTAAAACCTCTCGGGAGGGCTGATCTGGAGTCCGTTCGGGGCTCCGGAGATGGGAATCTGTCACCATCATCATCATCAACCTTCCTCCATCACCAATTTCATGATGCTCACCGCCATGCGTGAGTAATTCCATCGTAGGCTTGCTGGACGGTGATGGGTTGGATGAGATTTATCATGTAATCGAGTTAGTTTTGTTAGGGTTTGATCCCTAGTATCCACTATGTTCTGAGATTGATGTTGCTATGACTTTGCTATGCTTAATGCTTGTCACTAGGGCCCGAGTGCCATGATTTCAGATCTGAACCTATTATGTTTTCATCAATATATGAGAGTTCTTGATCCTATCTTGCAAGTCTATAGTCACCTATTATGTGTTATGATCCGTTAACCCCGAAGTGACAATAATCGGGATACTTACCGGCGATGACCGTACTTTGAGGAGTTCATGTATTCACTATGTGTTAATGCTTTGGTCCGGTACTCTATTAAAAGGAGGCCTTAATATCCCTTAGTTTCCGCTAGGACCCCGCTGCCATGGGAGGGTAGGACAAAAGATGTCATGCAAGTTCTTTTCCATAAGCACGTATTACTATATTCGAAATACATGCCTACATTACATTGATGAATTGGAGCCCCAACCCTATTTGTAAAGGTCCGGTCGCCGCCTCCAAGGGCACTAATAGTGGAATCATGGCATCTAGCATTATGTGAGGGCGTGAGGAGAATACGGTGGCCCTAGTGGCTTCTTGGGGAGCATTGTGCCTCCACACCGCTCCAACGGAGACGTGCTTCCCCTCAAAAGGAAGGAACTTCGGTAACACATCCTCGTCTTCATCGTCTTCACTGTTGGTTATGTCGTGCCTTTACTTGGGCAAGCCTTTGTGTTATATCCTTAGCTTGCTTGTGTACCTTTTGTTGTTGCATCATATAGGTTGCTCACCTCATTGCATATCTAGAGAACCTACTTTGATGCAAAGTTTAAATTGGTAAAGAATAGCTAAAAATTGTTAGTTGCCTATTCACCCCCCCCCCTCTAGTCAACTATATTGATCCTTCCATAAAGTTTTTACGATCAAATCGTGGAGGCGAATATTTGAGTTACGAGTTTGGCCTTCATTTAAAACAATGTGGAATCGTTTCACAACTCAAGCCACCTGGAACACCACAGTGTAATGGTGTGTCCGAACGTCGTAACTGTACTTTATTGGATATGATGCATTCTATGATGTCTCTTACCGATTTACCACTATCCTTTTGGGGTTATGCATTAGAGACAGCCACATTCACATTAAATAGGGCACCTGAAAGTGCTAGTTATCGACTAGAGGGGGGTGAATAGGCGGTTTTTATGAAAGTCTTCAAAACACGTGGGCTTTGAAGACAAATGATAGAAATGAACCTATTGATATGCAGCGGAAGGTAGACTACACTAGACAAGCTATAGTCAAGTAAGCAATGAAGTGAAAACACGAAGACTATCAGTAGCTAGGTAGTATGGATCAGGATGGAAGATAGTATGAAGCCAAACAGTAAAGAGTCTTCACTTTGTAAAGTCAATCAGATCATACAGGCATGCAATGACTTCACGAAGACAAACTGTAAAGTAAAGGGAAGTGAAGGATAAAACTAGTATCTTGATGAAGACAAGGATTTGGTAGACCAGTTCCAGTTGCTGTGACAACTATACGTCTAGTTAGGGAGGCTGAGATTCAACTCAGAAGACCGTGTCTTCACCTTATTCCCCTTGAGCTAAGGACACACAGTCCTCGCCGAATCACTCCGGTAAGTCTTCAAGGTAGACTTCCAAACTTTCACAGACTTTGTTTACCAGCGATCCACAATGACTCTTGGACGCTCAGAACGCGACGCCTAGCCGGCTAGAGGATTCATAGTCCTCAAGTGTAACAAGTCTTCAGGTCATGCAAAGAGAAAGACTTCAGTGATGCCTAACACTCTTTGATCTGGGTGTTTTGGGCTTTGTCCTCGCAAGGATCTCTCTCTTTCAAAAGCTTAGGAGGTGGGTTGGTCTCAAACGACAAAAGTCGTATACTAACTCTGAGCAGCCACCAATTTATGGTGTAGGGGGTGGGCTATTTATAGCCAGGAGGCAACCCGACCTGATTTGTCCAAAATGACCCTGAGTCACTAAGGAACTGACATGTGTCCAACGGTCAGATTTCAAACACACGCGGCAACTTGAATTGGGCTACAAGTTAAGCTGACTTATCCAGCTCTGGATAAGATTTGCTCTCATTGTCTTCGCTCGAAGACATAGGATTTGGTTGAGCATCACATTAGTCACTCTGACTTTGTTCACTTGGACCCCACTTAACAGTGCGGTGGTTCCTATGACTCAACAAAGAAGAAAAGGAAACTACAAAACAACTATGTCTTGGCACTCCATAATCTTCATGCAATGTCTTCTCATGTCATAGTCTTCAATGTGAATATCTTCACATACCACCATTATCTTCAATGTCTCGACACATTTTTAGGGGTCATCTCTGGTAGGTAAACTGAATCAGTATGAGACTACTACTTGTGTTATCCTGCAATTCTCACAAACACATTAGTCCCTCAACCAAGTTTGTTGTCAATACTCCAAAACCAACTAGGGATGGCACTAGATGCACTTACAGCACCGTCTAAATCCATTGAGATAACACCGTATGAACTGTGGTTTGGCAAGAAACCTAAGTTGTCGTTTCTTAAAGTTTGGGGTTGCGACACTTATGTCAAAAGGCTTCAGCCTGATAAGCTCGAACCCAAATCGAAGAAGTGTGTCTTCATAGGATACCCTAAGGAAACAATTGGGTACACCTTCTACCATAGATCCGAAGGCAAGATCTTTGTTGCCAAGAATGGATCCTTTGTAGAGAAGGAGTTTCTCTCAAAAGAAGTGAGTTGGAGGAAAGTAGAACTTGATGAGGTAACTGTACCTTCTCTCGAATTGGAAAGTAGCACATCAGAGAAATCTGTTCCCGTGATGCCTACACCAACTAGAGAAGGAGCTAATGATGATGATCATGAAACTTCGGATCAAGTTACTACTGGACCTCGTAGGTCAAACAGAGCACGTTCCGCACCAGAGTGGTACGGTAATCCTGTCTTGGAAGCCATGTTATTAGACCATGGCGAACCTACGAACTATCAAGAAGCTATGATGAGCCCAGATTCTGGTAAATGGCTTGAGGCCATGAAATCTAAGATAGGATCCATGTATGAGAACAAAGTATGGACTTTGGTGGACTTGCCCGATGATCGGCAAGCCATTGAGAATAAATGGATCTTCAAGAAGAAGATAGATGCTGATGGTAATGTCACCATCTACAAAGATTGAATTTTCGTGAAAGGTTTTCGACAAGTTCAAGGGGTTGACTATGATGAGACCTTCTCAACCGTAGCGATGCTTAAATTAGTCTGAATCATGTTAGCAATTGCCGGATTTTATAATTATGAAATCTGGCAAATGGACATCAAAACTGCATTCCTTAATGGACTGGCGCAACCAAAAGGTTTTGTCGATCCTAAAGGTGCTAACAAAGTGTGCAAACTCCAGCGGTCCATCTATGGACTGGTGCAAGCATCTCAGAGTTGGAATATATGCTTTGATGAGGTGATCAAAGCATATGGTTTTATACAAACTTATGGTGAATCCTGTATTTACAGGAACGTGAGTGGGAGCTCTATAGAATTTATGATATTATATGTGGATGACATATTGTTGATTGGAAACGATATAGAATTTCTGGATAGCATAAAAGGATGCTTGAATAAGAATTTTTCAATGAAAGACCTCGGTGAAGCTGCTTATATATTGGGCATCAAGATCTATAGGGAAAGATCAAGACGCTTAATAGGACTTTCACAAAGAATATACCTTGATAGAGTTTTGAAGAAGTTCAAAATGGATCAGTCAAAGAAAGGGTTCTTGCCTATGTTACAAGGTGTGAAATTGAGTCACACTCAAAGCCCGACCACTGCAGAAGATAGAGAGAAAATGAAAGTCATTCCCTATGCCCCAGCCATAGGTTCTATCATGTATGATATGCTGTGTACCAGAACTGATGTGTGCCTTGCCATAAGTTTGGCAGGGAGGTACCAAAGTAATCCCGGAGTGGATCACTGGACAGTGGTGAAGAACATCCTAAAGTACCTGAAAAGGACCAAGGATATGTTTCTCGTATATGGAGGTTACGCAGAGCTCGTCGTAAATGGTACGTCGATGCTAGCTTCGATAATGAAGAAAATATGCCCTAGAAGCCAAGCCTCTCTCACGAGCAAAACATGATCAGCACCAAGACTCCATGGGTGTTAGAATCATCACAATGTAATCTAGATTATTGACTCTAGTGCAAGTGGGGGACTGAAGGAAATATGCCCTAGAGGCAATAATAAGTTTGTTATTTTATATTTCCTTATCCATGAGAAAGGTTTATTATTCATGCTAGAATTGTATTGATTGGAAACTAAATACATGTGTGAATACATAAACAAATATCATGTCCCTAGTAAGCCTCTACTAGACTATCTCGTTCATCAAAGATGGTTAAGGTTTCCTAACCATAGACATGTGTTGTCATTTGATAACGGGGTCACATCATTAGGAGAATGATCTGATGGACAAGACCCATCTGTTAGCTTAGCATATTGATCGTTCAGTTTATTGCTATTACTTTCTTAAATGTCAAATACATATTCCTTCGACTATGAGATTATGCAACTCCCGGATACCAGAGGAATAACTTGTGTGCTATCAAATGTCACAACGTAACTGGGTGATCATAAAGATGCTCTACAGGTATCTCCGAAGGTGTTTGTTGAGTTGGCATAGATCGAAAAAGAATTGGGTTGTACACAAAGAATCCTAAGAAGCAAGATGGGATTAGAAGAATATATTTAAATAGAGGACCTGACAGACCACAAGAAGGCTTTAAATATCGTCAAAAAACCATCACAGGAGCTGAACGGAGATTTAATCCAAAATGTTTTAAAGACTATCATTGGCTAGAGTACAGTGATAAGGTGCATATATAAGGCATTTTGTTTGTGTTGTTATCTATTTAGAGATTGCATCGATGTCCAAGGTGGTAATGATGCATTTCTTGTTAAAGTTTTCTCTTGTTGGAATAAGAAACAAAGACTAGATACTCATGAGGGTGAAGTTAATAGCTTTCACAATGTACCTATTAAAAGATGTGATGCTTTAATGAATCAAAACCAGTCCATTAAGGTTGCCCTCGACAAGCAAACCGATATCACAAAGAAGCAAAACCATATTCAGCTGAATACTTCTGTTGAATCGGTTAGATACTTGCTACATCAAGGTTTAGCTTTCCGTGGCAATGATGAATCGGAGGATTCAAAAAATAAGGGGAATTTTTGAGAGTTGGTGCAAACATTAGCAAACTAGAATGAGGATGTAAGGAAGGTAGTCCTTCAGAATGCTCCAAAAAATTGCAAATGGGTATGTCCAGATATTCACAAAGAACTTGTGAGTTATTTTGCCAAGGTGAATAACAACCATCACTATTCACTACTATATATTTATTTCATGCAGTTTATATTGACATATTGTTGTGAGCACTCAAAATGACACTCTCTCTTGTTTTGCACAGATAACGTTGGATTCTATTCTTGAAGAGATTGGTGGTGATGTTTTTAGTTTATTGATTGATGAGGCCCCGGATGTGTTAGATAAAGAACATATGGCTGTTGTCTTGAGATATGTTGACAAGCTTGGACTGATCCTGGAATGTTTAGTTGGAGTTGTACATGTGAGTGAAACATCTGCAACGTGTCTCAACTCAGCTCTTGAAAAATTGCTTGCTAATATTGGATTATGCTTCAAACAAGTTAGAGGGCAATGCTATGACGGCGCAAGCAACATGCGCGGTGAGTTCAATGGATTGAAAGCCAAAATTCTGGAAGAGAGTAGGTCAGCATATTATGTGCATTGTTTTGCTCACCAACTTCAATTGGCTATAGTGGCGATTTCAAAGAAGAATGAAGATATTGTGGATTTCTTTTATATGATCTCTCTTCTGTTTAATGTGATCGGAGCTTCTAGCAAAAGAGAAGACATGATCAGAGAGAGTAACCGAGAAAATGTAAAAAAAGCCATAAGTAGTGGACGAATTAGTATCGGCACGGGGCTAAATCAAGACCAATCACTTCAAAGGGCGGGAGACACCCATTGGGGTTCTCACTATAGAACCCTCTCAAGCTTAATCCCATTGTTCCCGTCAATTGTTAGTGTCCTGAATTATGTTGCAAAAGAAGGCCAGAAGGATTCCAAGAAAAGTGAAGCACGGGGCCTTCTATCATATTTTGGAACCTATGATCTTGTGTTCTATTTGCACATGATGTTCCATATATTAGGGAGTGCCAATACTCTGTCACATGCATTGCAACAAAAGGATCAAGATATCTTGAATGCCATGTCATGTGTGAAGTCAACACGGAATGATCTACAACTAAGAGATGATGGATGGGAATCACTTCTGGAGAAGGTATATTCATTCTGTGAAGAACATGAAATTCCTAAGCTAAACATGCATGATGAATATGTCGATCGACATAAGCCAAGAAAAATAACCAATATTACAAATCTTCATCATTACCAAATAGAGTGCCTTAATTTGTTATTGACTGGCAACTTCGAGAGTTCGATGATAGATTCAATAAAGTGAATTATGCATTGCTTATCTACATGGCTTCTTTCAACCCAAAAAACTCATTCGCAACTTTTAACTTGGATAGTTTATTGAAGCTAGCAGAGTTTTATCCTCATGATTTCTATTTAGCACAACTGAGGAATCTTGGTCATGAACTTCAGATTTTCATAGACAATTTCCGAGCGGACCAAAGATTTGCCAGTTTGGATGGCATTGCTGATCTGCTATGTGGAGAAAGACATATTTTCTACAATAACAAATGATGGTGTGATTGATATATTTAAGAAGATGAAAGATCGAGAAGGGAAGCTATAAAATGTGAGTCTCTGTGTCACTTTATTTTTCCTTAATGGTACTTATTTTATGCATTATTTGTTTCTTACTATTGTTGTGAATATAATATGTTCTTTTGTTCATCCTTTCCAGAAAGTTACAAATGAAACGTTCCAAAGTCATCTTTTTGCCTATTATTTCCGGAATATGTATGTTACTTTATGACTTCGCTCAGCCAATACTCGCAACTCGGTATGTTTTTTATGTAATAATAATATCACCAGCTCATTGCATATTGTTGTTCTTTATATTGCTCTCGGCCATTATCTATATTGTTGCACCACTATAATTTCTGCTAGAGGCTTAGAGTGGGCAGCGGTTGACACCAGTGCCCATTTTTCTAGCTCCGTCCCTGCTTCTCATGGGAGAAAGGAAAGGAGGGCGCCTCCCTCCCCTGCCTTTCCCTGCTCACCTAATAAGGAAAAGGGGAGGCTTGGGGAGGACCCCAAGTAGGATTCAGCCTACTTGGGGCGTCTCCTTGGCTCCTCCTCACTCGCCCAACTATATATATGTGGGAGGGGAGCGCCACACATAACCACGACAATCTCTTAGCCGTGTGTGACGCCCTCCTCCACAGTGTCGTCCCTCGGTCATATTTTCGTAGTGCTCAGGCAAAATCATGCGGAGATAGCATCACCACCATCGTCATCACGTCGTCGTGCTACCGGAACTCATCCACTACTTTGCTATCTTGCTGGATCAAGAAGGCGAGGACGTCACCGAACTGAACATGTGCTGAACGTAGAGGTGTTGTACGTTTGATACTCGATCGGTTGGATCGCGAAGTGATACATCTCCGTCGTATCTATAATTCTTGATTGTTCCATGCCAATATTCTACAACTCTCATATACTTTTTGGCAACTTTTTATACTATTTTTGAACTAACATATTGATCCAGTTCCCAGTGCTAGTTCTTGTCTGTTGCATGTTTTTGGTTTCGCAGAATATCCATATCAAACGGAGTCCAAACGGGATGAAAACGGACGGAGATACTTTTTGGAATATTTGGGAAATTCTGGAAGAAAAATCCACACGAGATGGTGCCCGAGGTGGCCACGAGGCAGGGGGGCACGCCTGCCCCCCTGGGCGTGCCCCCTACCCTCGTGAGCCACCCGTAAGGCGGTTGACGCTCTTCTTTTGCCGCAAGAAAGCTAATTTTCGGAAGAAAAAATCACGGCGAAAGTTTCAGGCCAATCGGAGTTACGGATCTCCATATATACATGAAACGGTGGAACAGAGACAGAAGAGAACGCAGAAACAGAGAGAGACAGAGAGATAGATCCAATCTCGGAAGGGCTCTCGCCCCTCCCGTGCCATGGAGGCCATGTAATAGAGGGGAAACCCTTCTCCCATCTAGGGAGGAGGTCAAGGAAGAAGAAGAAGGAGGGGGGCTCTCTCCCCCTCGCTTCCGGTGGCATCGGAGTGCCACCGGGGGCCATCATCATCACCGCGATCTACACCAACACCTCCGCCATCTTCACCAACATCTCCATCACCTTCCCCCCCCCCCCTCTATCTACAGTGGTCCACTCTCCCGCAACCCTCTGTACCCTCTACTTGAACATGGCGGTTTATGCTTCATATTATTATCTAATTATGTGTTGCCATCATATGATGTCTGAGTAGATTTTCGTTGTCCTATCGGTGGTTGATGAATTGCTATGATTGATTTAATTTGCTTGTGGTTATGTTGCTGTCCTTTGGTGCCCATCATATGATTGCGCGCATGGATCACACCCTAGGGTTAGTTGTATGTTGATAGGACTATGTATTGGAGGGCAAGAGTGACAGAAGCTTCAACCTAGCATAGAAATTGATGCATACGGGATTGAAGGGGTACCAATATAACTTAATGCTATGGTTGGGTTTTACCTTAATGAACATTAGTAGTTGCGGATGCTTGATAATAGTTCCAATCATAAGTGCATAGAATTCCAAGTCAGGGATGACATGCTAGCAGTGGCCTCTCCCACATAATACTTGCTATCGGTCTAGTAAAGTAGTCAATTGCTTAGGGGAAATTTCGCAACTCCTACCACCACTTTTCCACACTCGCTATATTTACTTTATTTTTTCTTTATCTAAACAGCCCCTACTTTTTATTTATGTACTCTTTATTATCTTGCAAACCTATCCAACAACACCTACAAAGTACTTAGACTTTCATACTTGTTCTAGGTAAAGCGAACATCAAGCGTGTGTAGAGTTGTATCGGTGGTCGATAGAACTTGAGGGAATATTTGTTCTACCTTTAGCTCCTCGTTGGGTTCGACACTCTTACTTATCGAAAACTGTTGCGATCCCCTATACTTGTGGGTTATCAAGACCTTTTTCTGGCGCCGTTGCCGGGGAGCAATAGCATGGGGTTAATATTCTCATGTGTGCTTGTTTGCTTTATCACTAAGTAATTTTTATTTGCTATTCTTAGTTGTTCTTTATCTTTAGTTATGGATACGGAACACGAAATACCAAAAAAAATTAGGTGTACTTGCTACTCATGGAGATGGGGAACCTCCTAAAACCCTCGATGTTGGTTATGTGAAAGATATTATGTACTACTTTAATAATCCTGAGAAAACCCCATTCAATTATGTAATGGGAGTAACGTTGGATCAACGTGAATACTTTAGGGATTACCGATTGACACAAAAAGGGAAACTATTATGGGATCAAATTCATATATTGAATTGGTATGCTAGGCAACTATGCTTGAGATATGATTATACTTGTTGCTCTAAGGTGAAGGCTCCACACCTTCCCTTTTCATGTGAGTTTAATGATAATAAAACCTTAGCTTCTTATGCTAGAGGTATATATGATTACTATGATGTGGAACAAATAGAAGAATTTGTTGCTTTTATGGGTGCTTATGAAATTGAATCTATGTTTAAAGAGTTTGAAGATTTTGATGCTTCGGTTTATAGACCTGAAAATTTAGCTATCCTTAAATATTGCTATGAGAATTATGAATACAATTACGATATTAATGCACTTATTGAGAAAGTCTCCGCTGTCCAAGAAGAGACTAATATTTTGCAGGAGTCTATGGAAGAAGAAATTGATGAAACTGTGAGCTCATTGGATGAAAAAGATGAGGAGGAGAGCGAAGAACAAAAGGAGGAAGAGTGGATTAGCTACCGGTGCCCACCTTCTAATGAGAGTAACTCTTCAACTCATACATTGTTTAATTTCCCTTCGTGCTAACCGGAGGATGATTGTTATGATCCCGTTGATTCTTTTGAAATATCCCTTTTTGATGATGCTTGCTATGCTTGTGGCCAAGATGCCAATATGAATTATGCTTATGGAGATGAACTTGCTATAGTTCCTTATGTTAAACATGAAATTATTGCTATTGCACCCACGCATGATAGTCCTATTATCTTTTTGAATTCTCCCGACTACACTATATCGGAGAAGTTTGCCCTTATTAAGGATTACATTGATGGGTTGCGTTTTACTACTACACATGATGATTTTGATAGATATAATATGCATGTGCTTGCTGCTCCTACTTGCAATTATTATGAGAGAGGAACTACATCTCCGCCTCTTTATGTTTCCAATACAACAAAATTGCAAGAAACTGTTTATACTATGCATTGGCCTTTACTTTGTGTGCATGAATTGTTCTTTTATGACATGCCGATGCATAGGAAGAGAGTTAGAATTCGTCATTACATGATATATGTTACCTTGTGCTCACCACTAAATTACAAATCATTGTTAATTAAAATTGGCTTTGATATACCTTGGGATCCGGGTGGATCCATTACTTGAGCACTATATGCCTAGCTTAATGGCTTTAAAGAAAGCGCTGCCAGGGAGACAACCCGGAAGTTTTAGAGAGTCATTTATTTCTGTTATGTGCTTTTATAAAGTTTAAATATAAAAATAAAGTGCCAAGGTTTGCCTTTAGGATGTTTTAGATGCTTGTTGGTTTGTACGGTGCAGGACAGAAACTTTGGCTGTAGTACGCAATTTTACATTTTTAGCTGGAACATCAAATGGGTCTGATTATTTTTGCACTGTCTTCCTATACAAATTTTTTATTTTTCCTAATTTTGGTAGAATTTTTCAAGTATCAGAAGTATGGTGAATGTTCATATTTCTACAGACTGTTCTGTTTTTGACAGATTCTATTTTTGATGCATAGTTTGCTTGTTTTGATGAAACTATCCATTTATATCAGTGGATTAAGCCATGGAAAAGTTATACTACAGTAGACACAATGCAAAAACAAAATATGAATTGGTTTGCAATAGTACTTAGAGTAGTGATTTGCTTTACTATACTAACGGATCTTACCGAGTTTTCTGTTGAAGTTTTGTGTGGATAAAGTGTTCGATGATCGAGAAGGTCTCGATGTGAGAAGAAGGAAGAGAGGCAAGAGCTCAAGTTTGGGGATTCCCGAGGCACCCCAAGTAAATATTCAAGGAGACTCAAGCGTCTAAGCTTGGGGATGCCCCGGAAGGCATCCCCTCTTTCTTCAACAAGTATCGGTATGTTTTCGGATTCGTTTCGTTCATGCGATATGTGCAATCTTGGAGCGTCTTTTGCATTTAGTTTTCATTTTTATTTTTATGCACCATGCTGGTATGAGATAATCCTTGGTTGATTTATAGAATTCTCATTGCACTTCACTTATATCTTTTGAGTATGGCTTTATAGAATGCTTCATGTGCTTCACTTATATCATTTGAAGTTTGGATTGCCTGTTTCTCTTTACATAGACAACCGCCATTTGTAGAATGCTATTTTGCTTCACTTATATTTGTTAGAGCACGGGCATATCTTTTGTAGAAAGAATTAAACTCTCTTGCTTCACTCATATCTATTTAGAGAGATGACAGGAATTGGTCATTCACATGGTTAGTCATAAAATCCTACATAAAACTTGTAGATCATTGAATATGATATGTTTGATTCCTTGCAATAGTTTTGCGATATAAAGATGGTGATATTAGAGTCATGATAGTGTGTGGTTGTGAACTGTAGAAATACTTGTGTTGAGGTTTGTGATTCCCGTAGCATGCACATATGGTGAACCGTTATGTAACGAAGTTGGAGCATGAGGTATTTATTGATTGTCTTCCTTATGAGTGACGGTCGGGGACGAGCGATGGTATTTTCCTACCAATCTATCCCCCTAGGGGCATGCGTAGTAGTACTTTTCTTCGAGGGATAATAAACTTTTGCAATAAGTATGTGAGTTCTTTATGACTAATGTTGAGTCCATGGATTATACGCACTCTCACCCTTCCACCATTGCTAGCCTCTCTAGTATCGGGCAACTTTCGCTGGTACCATAAACCCACCATATACATTTGTAACACCCATGATGCGGCTATATCTCACACGTGTCGGAGCATGACTTAGAGGCATAACCGCATTGTAGGCAATGTCGCAAGAGGGGTAATCTTTACACAGCCCATGTACTGAATAAGAAAGCGGTACAGAGTTGGCTTACAATCGCCACTTCACACAATACATGAATATAGCATTACAATCATCCAGATACGATCAAGGTCCGTCTACGGAACCAAAATAAAAGAATACTACCCCTAATGCAAAAGATCCCCGATCGCCCCGACTGGGCTCCACTACTGATCAATGGAAATGAAACAACACGACGAACAAGATCTTCATCGAGCTCCTCCTTGAGCTCGGTCGCATCTCCTGCACGGTATCATCGGCACCTGCAACTGGTTTTGGAAGTAATCTGTGAGTCACGGGGACTCAACAATCTCACACCCTCGTGATCAAGACTATTTAAGCTTATGGGTAGGAAAAGGTATTTGAGGTGGAGTTGCAGCAAGCACTAGCATATATGGTGGCTAACTTACGCAAATGAGAGCGAGAAGAGAAGGCAAGGCACGGTCGTGAACTAGAAGTGATCAAGAAGTGATCCTGTAACTACTTACATTCAAGCATAACACAATAACCGTGTTCACTTCCCGGACTCCGCCGGAAAGAGACCATCACGGCTACACACGCGGTTGATGCATTTTAATTAAGATAAGTTTCAGGTTTTCTACAACCGGACATTAACAAATTCCCATCTGCCCATAACCGTGGGCACGGCTTTTGAAAGTTCATAACCCTGCAGGGGTGTCCCAACTTAGCCCATCACAAGCTCTCACGGTCAACGAAGGATATTCCTTCTCCCAAGACGACCTGATCAGACTCAGAATCCCGGTTACAAGACACCTTGACAATGGTAAAACTAAACCAGCAAAGCCACCTAGATGTGCCGACAAATCCCGATAGGAGCTGCACATATCTCGTTCTCAGGGCACACCGGATGAGCCAGACATCGGGTTGGCATAGACCCTGGTTGCCCAGGGGGCGCCGGACATCGCTCAGGTTGAACCAACACTTAGAGAAGCACTGGCCCGGGGGGGTTAAAATAAAGATGACCCTTGGGTTGGCCGACCCAAGGGAAAGAAAAGGCTAGGTGGAAAATGGTAAAACCAATGTTGGGCCTTGCTGGAGGAGTTTTATTCAAGGCGAACTGTCAAGGGGTTCCCATTATAACCCAATCGTGTAAGGAAGCAAAATCAAGGAACATAACACCGGTATGACGGAAACTAGGGCGGCAAGAGTGGAACAAAATACCAGGCATAAGGCCGAGCCTTCCACCATTTACCAAGTATATAGATGCATTAATTAAAATAAGAGATATTGTGATATCCCAACAAAATAACCATGTTCCAACAAAGAACAAACTCCAATCTTCACCTGCAACTAGCAACGCTATAAGAGGGGCTGAGAAAAGCGGTAACATAGCCAAACAACGGTTTGTTAGGGCAAGGTGGGTTAGAGGTTTGACATGGCAATATGGGAGGCATGATAAAGCATGTGGTAGGTATCGTGGCATAGGCATAGCGAAAGAGCGAGCAAACTAGCAAGCAAAGATAGAAGTGATTTCGAGGGTATGGTCATCTTGCCTGAGATCCCGCAAGGAAGAAGAACGAGTCCATGAAGAAGACAAATGGATGAAGTCGAACAGATCCTCACAAACGCGACGTTAACGAAACCAACCCGAAGAAGCACATCGGAAAGAAGCAAACAACATGGTAATCAACCCTCACATAATCATGGCATGATGCACAACCAAGTATGATGCATGTTCGGTTTAATGATACATGGCATGGCAAAGTGCACAAACAACACTACAAGTTAAGTGGAGCTCGATATGCAATGAGTTGCATATTAACGAAACACCACATTCAAGTTATTTAATTCGATCTTGTTTATGTACCCAAGAATATTAAATGTTGATTAACATGGCAAGATGGTGAAGCATAATTAACTCTACCTATCTTGGCAAGTTTAAATGAGGCCAGAACAACAAACAACAAGTCCGGAAAAATCCTCATATGCAAATTATGGATTTGGTACTGTTCTGCCCTAAACCATATTTTAGAGTTGTTTATCATGCAAAGTAAAGTCACCACGTTAAACTAGGCATTTTTCTACCCCATTTACATATAAAGTTTGTTAGGTTTGGAGCTACGATTATTAAGTTATGAATTAAATCATTTTAACATGGCAATTAAGCAAATGCAAGCAAACAGCAGTTTAAACATCTCAAACATGCATGAAAGTTGGATATTATGAAACTAGACGAGATTCTAAGCAACTTTCATATATAATTTGTTTTAATCCGATGCACGGTTGTGGAGACATTAAATGCATGAATATGAAGGACTTTTCTATAAAACTGTGTTCTCTGGAACAAATACTAAATTCGTAGACGCTGGAAAAAACATGATATGGGCCGAATCTGGCTGGACCAACAGGAGCAGGGCGCTGGAGAAGGTAGCTTGCTACCTCTTGAGCTTGCGTTGGTTTTCACCGAAGAGGAAGGGATGCTACAGCAAAGTAGCGTAAGTATTTCCCTCGGTTTTTGAGAACCAAGGTATCAATCGAGTTGGAGGCCACGCTCAAGTCCCTCGTACCTGCACAAACCGATAGCTACTCGCAACCAACGCGATTAGGGGTTGTCAATCCCTTCATGGTCACTTACGAGAGTGAGATCTGATAGATATAATATTTTTGGTATTTTTGGTATAAAGATGCAAAGTGAAAAGTAAAGGAAAAGTAAAAAAGCAAAGCAAGATTAAAGTGATGGAGATTGATATGATGAGAATAGACCCAGGGGCCATAGGTTTCACTAGTGGCTTCTCTCAAGAGCATAAGTATTCTACAGTGGGTGAACAAATTATTGTTGAGCAATTGACAAAATTGAGCATAGTTATGAGAATATCTAGGCATGATCATGTATATAGGCATCACGTCCGTGACAAGTAGACCGAAACGATTCTGCATCTACTACTATTACTCCACTCATCGACCGCTATCCAGCATGCATCTAGAGTACTAAGTTAAAAACAGAGTAACGCTTTAAGCAAGATGACATGATGTAGAGAGATAAATTCATGCAATGTGAAATAAACCCCATCTTGTTATCCTCGATGGCAACGATACAATACGTGCCTTGCTGCCCCTTCTGTCACTGGGAAAGGACACCGCAAGATCGAACCCAAAGCTAAGCATTTCTCCCATGGCAAGAACTACCAATCTAGTTGGCCAAACCGAATGGATAATTCGAAGAGACTTGCAAAGATAACCAATCATGCATAAAAGAATTCAGATAAGATTCAAATATTATTCATAGATAGACTTGATCATAAACCCACAATTCATCGGTCTCAACAAACACACCGCAAAAACCAGATTACATCGAATAGATCTCCACAAGAGAGAGGGAGAACTTTGTATTGAGATCCAAAAAGAGAGAAGAAGCCATCTAGCTACTAACTATGGACCCGAAGGTCTGAGGTAAACTACTCACACTTCATCGGAGAGGCTATGATGATGTAGAAGCCCTCCATGATGACGGCCCTCTCTGGCGGAGCTCCGGAACAGGCCCCAAGATGGGATCTCGTGGATACAGAAAGTTGCGGCTGTGGAATTAGGTTTTTGGCTCCATATCTGATCGTTTTGGGGGTACGTATGTATATATAGTAGGAACAAGTATGTCGGTGGAGCTCCGAGGGGCCCACGAGGCAGGGGGCGTGCCCTAGGGGGGGCCACCCTCGTGGCCGCCTCTCTGATGCCTTGGCATAGGGTCCAAGTCTCCTAGATCACATTTGGTGAGAAAATCACGTTCCCGAAGGTTTCATTCCGTTTGGACTCCGTTTGATATTCCGTTTCTTCAAAACACTTAAATAGGCAAAAAACAGCAAATCTGGGCTGGGCCTCCGGTTAATAGGTTAGTCCCAAAAATAATATGAAAGTGGAAAATAAAGCCCAATATAGTCCAAAACAGTAGATAATATAGCATGGAGCAATCAAAAATTATAGATACGTTGGAGACGTATCAGGCATCCCCAAGCTTAATTCCTGCTCGTCCTCGAGTAGGTAAATGATAAAAAGAGAATTTTTGATGTGGAGTGCTACTTGGCATAATTTCAATGTGATTCTTCTTAATTGTGATATGAATATTCAGATTCGAAAGATTCAAGACAAAAGTTTATATTGACATAAAAATAATAATACTTCAAGCATACTAACAAAGCAATTATGTCTTCTCAAAATAACATGGCCAAAGAAAGTTATCCCTACAAAATCATATAGTCTGGCTATGCTCTATCTTCACCACACAAAGTATTTAAATCATGCACAACCCCGATGACAAGCCAAGAAATTGTTTCATACTCTAACTTTTTCAAAACTTTTTCAATCTTCACGCAATACATGAGCGTGAGCCATGGATATAGCACTATAGGTGGAATAGAATGGTGGTTGTGGAGAAGACAAAAAGGAGGGGAAGATAGTCTCACATCAACTAGCCGTATCAATGGGCTATGGAGATGCCCATCAATAGATATCAATGTGAGTGAGTAGGGATTGCCATGCAACGGATGCACTAGAGCTATAAGTATATGAAAGCACAAAAAGAAACTAAGTGGGTTTGCATCCAACTTGCTTGCTCATGAAGACCTAGGGCAATTTGAGGAAGCCCATCATTGGAATATACAAGCCAAGTTCTATAATGTAAAATTCCCACTAGTATATGAAAGTGATAACATGAGAGACTCTCTACTATGAAGATCATGGTGCTACTTTGAAGCACAAGTGTGGTAACAGGATAGTAGCATTGCCCCTTTTTATTTATTTTCTCTTTTTGGGGGCCTTCTTTTTTTCTTTGGCCTTTCTCTTTTTTTTGGGACAATGCTCTATTAAATGATGATCGTCACACTTTTATTTATTTACAACTCAATGATTACAACTCGATTCTAAAACAAAGTATGACTCTATATGGATGCCTCCGGCGGTGTACCGGGATATGCAATGAATCAAGAGTGATAAGTATGAAAAAATTATGAATGGTGGCTTTGCCACAAATACTATGTCAACTACATGATCATGCTAAGCAATATGACAATGATGAATGTGTCATGATGAACTAGATGGTGGAAATTTGCATGGCAATATGTCTCGGAATGGTTATGGAAATGACATAATAGGTAGGTATGGTGGCTGTTTTGAGGAAGGTATATGGTAGGTGTATGATACCGGAGAAAGGTGCGCGGTATTAGAGAGGCTAGCAAAGGTGGATGGGTGAGAGTGCATATAATCCATGGACTCAATATTAGTCATAACGAAGACAATCAATAAATAAATCATGCTCCGACTTCATCACATAATGGTTGATGTCTACTACACAACCTTCTTCTTGTAGACGTTGTTGGGCCTCCAAGTGCAGAGGTTTGTAGGACAGTAGCAAATTTCCCTCAAGTGGATGACCTAAGGTTCATCAACCCGTAGGAGGCGTAGGATGAACATGGTCTCTCTCAAGCAACCCTGCAACCAAATAACAAAGAGTCTCTTGTGTCCCCAACACACCCAATACATGGTAAATTGTATAGGTGCACTAGTTCGGCGAAGAGATGGTGAAACAAGTGGTATATGGATAGTAGATAAAGGTATTTGTAATCTGAAAATATAAAAACAGCAAGGTAACTAATGGTAAAAGTGAGCGTAAATGGTATTGCAATGGTAGGAAACAAGGCCTAGGGTTCATGCTTTTGCTAGTGTAAGTTCCCTCAACAATACTAGCATAATTGGGTCATAAAACTATCCCTCAACATGCAACAAAGAGTCACTCCAAAGTCACTAATAGTGGAGAGCGAACAAAGAGATTATGGTAGGGGTACAAAACCACCTCAAAGCTATTCTTTCCAATCAATCCGTTGGGCTATTCCTATAATTGTCACAAACAGCCCTAGAGTTCGTACTAGAATAACACCTTAAGACACAAATCAACCAAAACCCTAATGTCACCTAGATACTCCATTGTCACCTCAAGTATCCGTGGGCATGATTATACGATTTGCATCACACAATCTCAATTCATCTATTCAACCAACACATAGAACCTCAAAGAGTGCCCCAAAGTTTCTACCGGAGAATCACGACGAAAACGTCTGCCAACCCCTATGCATAGGTTCCCAATGTCTTGAAACCCGCAAGTTGATCACCTTAACATACATCAAGTGGCACGTGGTATCCCATTGTCACCACAGATATCCACGGCAAGACATACATCAAGTGTTCTCATGTCTTTAAAGACTCAATCCGATAAGATTACTTCAAAGGGGAAACTCGATTCATTACAAGAGAGAAGAGGGGGAGCAGAAACATAAGATCCAACTATAATAGTAAAGCTCGCGATACATCAAGATCGTGCCAAATCAAGAACACGAGAGAGAGAGAGATCAAACACATAACTACTGGTACATACCCTCAGCCCCGAGTGAGAACTACTGCCTCCTCGTCAGGGAGAGCGCCGGGATGATGAAGATGGCCACCGGTAAGGGATCCCCCTTCCGGCAGGGTGCCGGAACAGGCTCCCGATTGACTTTTGGTGGCTACGGAGGCTTCTGGCGGCGGAACTCCCGATCTATCTTCCGTTCTAGAAGTTTTAGGGTATATGGACTTATATAGGCAGAAGAAGCACGTCAGGGGAGCCACGGGCGCCCCACGAGGCAGGGGAGCGCGCCCGAGGGGGGCGCGCCCCCCACCCTCGTCGGCAGCTCCCGTATCTTCTGACGTGGGGTCCAAGTCTATCAGGTGTGTTTCCTTCCAAAAATAACGTCTCTAGTTGATTTCGTTTCGTTTCGACTGCGTCTGATATTCCTTTTCTTCAAAACACTAAAATAGGCATAAAATTGCAAATCTGGGCTGGGCCTCCGGTTAATAGGTTAGTCCCAAAAGTAATATAAAAGTGGAAAATAAAGCCCAATATTGCCCAAAACAGTAGATAATATAGCATGGAGCAATCAAAAATTATAGATACGTTGGAGACGTATCAAGCATCCCCAAGCTTAATTCCTGCTCATCCTCGAGTAGGTAAATGATAAAAAGATAATCCTTGATGTGGAATGCTAGTTGGCATAATTTCAATGTAATTCTTCTTAATTGTGGCATGAATATTCAGATCCATAAGATTTGAGACAAAAGTTCATATTGACATAAAAAAAATAATACTTAGAGCATACTAACAAAGCAATCATGTCTTCTCAAAATAACATGGACAAAGAGAGCTATCTCTACAAAATCATATAGTCTGGCTATGCTCCATCTTCACCTCACAAAATATTTAAATTATGCACAACCCCGATGACAAGCCAAGCAATTGTTTCATACTTTTGATGTTCTCAAACTTTTTCAATCTTCACGCAATACATGAGCGTGAGCCATGGACATAGCACTATAGGTGGAATAGAATGGTGGTTGTGGAGAAGACAAAAAGGGAGAAGATAGTCTCACATCAACTAGGCGTATCAACGGGCTATGGAGATGCCCATCAATAGATATCAATGTGAGTGAGTAGGGATTGCCATGCAACGGATGCACTAGAGCTATAAATGTATGAAAGCTCAACAAAAGAAACTAGTGGGTGTGCATCCAACTTGCTTGCTCACGAAGACCTAGGGCAATTTGAGGAAGCCCATCATTGAAATATACAAGCCCAAGTTCTATAATGTAAAATTCCCACTAGTATATGAAAGTGACAACATATGAGACTCTCTATATGAAGAACATGGTGCTACTTTGAAGCATAATATATGAGACTTGCTATATCATGGTGCTACTTTGAAGCACAAGTGTGGAAAAAAGGATAGTAGCATTGCCCTTTTTTTATTTATTTTCTATATTTTGGCCTTTCTCTTTTTTTGGCCTTTTTTTGGCCTTCCTTCTTTTATTTGGGACAATGCTCTATTAATGATGATCATCACACTTCTATTTATTTACAACTCGATGATACAACTCGATACTAAAACAAAGTATGACTCTATATGGATGCCTCCGGCGGTGTACCGGGATATGCAATGAATCAAGAGTGACAAGTATGAAGAAATTATGAACGGTGGCTCTGCCACAAATACTATGTCAACTACATGATCATGCTAAGCAATATGACAATGATGAAGCGTTTCATAATAAACGGAACGGTGGAAAGTTGCATGGCAATATATCTCAGAATGGCTATGGAAATGCCATAATAGGTAGGTATGGTGGCTGTTTTTAGGAAGGTATATGGTGGGTTTATGGTACCGGTGAAAGTTGTGCGGTACTAGAGAGGCTAGCAAGGGTGGAAGGGTGAGAGTGCGTATAATCCATGGACTCAACATTAGTCATAAAGAACTCATATACTTATTACAAAAATCTAGAAGTTATCAAAGCAAAGTATTACGCGCACGCTCCTAGGGGGATAGATTGGTAGGAAAATACCATCGCTCGTCCCCGACCGCCACTCATAAGGAAGACAATCAATAAATAAATCATGCTCCGACTTCGTCACATAACGGTTGATGTCTACTACACAACCTTCTTCTTGTAGACGTTGTTGGGCCTCCAAGTGCAGAGGTTTGTAGGACAGTAGCAAATTTCCCTCAAGTGGATGACCTAAGGTTCATCAACCCGTAGGAGGCGTAGGATGAAGATGGTCTCTCTCAAGCAACCCTGCAACCAAATAACAAAGAGTCTCTTGTGTCCCCAACAGACCCAATACAATGGTAAATTGTATAGGTGCACTAGTTCGGCGAAGAGATGGTGAAACAAGTGGTATATGGATAGTAGATAAAGGTATTTGTAATCTGAAAATATAAAAACAGCAAGGTAACAAATGGTAAAAGTGAGCATAAACGGTATGGCAATGATAGGAAACAAGGCCTAGGGTTCATACTTTCGCTAGTGTAAGTTCCCTCAACAATACTAACATAATTGGATCATAAAACTATCCCTCAACATGCAACAAAGAGTCACTCCAAAGTCACTAATAGCGGAGAACAAACGAAGAGATTATGGTAGGGTACGAAACCACCTCAAAGTTATTCTTTCCAATCAATCAGTTGGGCTATTCCTATAATTGTCACAAACAGCCCTAGAGTTCGTACTAGAATAACACCTTAAGACACAAATCAACCAAAACCCTAATTTTACCTAGATACTCCATTGTCACCTCAAGTATCTGTGGGCATGATTATATGATTTGCATCACACAATCTCAATTCATCTATTCAACCAACACATAGAACCTCAAAGAGTGCCCCAAAGTTTCTACCGGAGAATCACGACGAAAACGTCTGCCAACCCCTATGCATAGGTTCCCAATGTCACGAAACCCGCAAGTTGATCACCTTAACATACATCAAGTGGCACGTGGTATCCCATTGTCACCACAGATATCCACGGCAAGACATACATCAAGTGTTCTCATGTCTTTAAAGACTCAATCCGATAAGATTACTTCAAAGGGGAAACTCGATTCATTACAAGAGAGAAGAGGGGGAGGAGAAACATAAGATCCAACTATAATAGTAAAGCTCGCGATACATCAAGATCGTGCCAAATCAAGAACATGAGAGAGAGATAGATCAAACACATAACTACTGGTACATATCCTCAGCCCCGAGGGAGAACTACTCCCTCCTCGTCATGGAGAGCGCCGGGATGATGAAGATGGCAACCGGTGAGGGATCACCCCTCCGGCAGGGTGCCGGAACAGGGTCCTGATTGACTTTTGGTGGCTACGGAGGCTTCTGGCGGCGGAACTCCCGACCTATCTTCCGTTCTGGAAGTTTTAGGGTATATGGACTTATATAGGCAGAAGAAGCACGTCAGGGGAGCCACGGGGGCCCCATGAGGTAGGGGAGCGCGCCCTAGGGGGGCGCTCCCCCCACCCTCGTGGGCAGCTCCCGTATCTTCTGACATGGGGTCCAAGTCTATCAGGTGTGTTTCCTTCCAAAAATAACGTCTCTAGTTGATTTTGTTTCGTTTCGACTCCGTCTGATATTCCTTTTCTTCAAAACACTGAAATAGGCATAAAACAGCAAATCTGGGCTGGGCCTCTGGTTAATAGGTTAGTCCCAAAAGTAATATAAAAGTGGAAAATAAAGCCCAATATTGCCCAAAACAGTAGATAATATAGCATGGAGCAATCAAAAATTATAGATACGTTGGAGACGTATCAAGCATCCCCAAGCTTAATTCCTGCTCGTCCTCGAGTAGGTAAATGATAAAAAGATAATCCTTGATGTGGAATGCTAGTTGGCATAATTTCAATGTAATTCTTCTTACTTGTGGCATGAATATTCAGATCCATAAGATTCGAGACAAAAGTTCATATTGACATAAAAATACTAATACTTCAAGCATACTAACAAAGCAATCATGTCTTCTCAAAATAACATGGACAAAGAGAGCTATCCCTACAAAATCATATAGTCTGGCTATGCTCCATCTTCACCTCACAAAATATTTAAATTATGCACAACCCCGATGACAAGCCAAGCAATTGTTTCATACTTTTGATGTTCTCAAACTTTTTCAATCTTCACGCAATACATGAGCGTGAGCCATGGACATAGCACTATAGGTGGAATAGAATGGTGGTTGTGGAGAAGACAAAAAGGGAGAAGATAGTCTCACATCAACTAGGCGTATCAACGGGCTATGGAGATGCCCATCAATAGATATCAATGTGAGTGAGTAGGGATTGCCATGCAACGGATGCACTAGAGCTATAAATGTATGAAAGCTCAACAAAAGAAACTAGTGGGTGTGCATCCAACTTGCTTGCTCACGAAAACCTAGGGCAATTTGAGGAAGCCCATCATTGGAATATACAAGCCCAAGTTCTATAATGTAAAATTCCCACTAGTATATGAAAGTGACAACATATGAGACTCTCTATATGAAGAACATGGTGCTACTTTGAAGCACAATATATGAGACTTGCTATATCATGGTGCTACTTTGAAGCACAAGCGTGGAAAAAAGGATAGTAGCATTGCCCTCTTTTATTTATTTTCTCTTTTTTTGTCCTTTCTCTTTTTTTGGCCTTCCTTTTTTTATTTGGGACAATGCTCTATTAATGATGATCATCACACTTCTATTTATTTACAACTCGATGATACAACTCGATACTAAAACAAAGTATGACTCTATATGGATGCCTCCGGCGGTGTACCGGGATATGCAATGAATCAAGAGTGACAAGTATGAAGAAATTATGAACGGTGGCTCTACCACAAATACTATGTCAACTACATGATCATGCTAAGCAATATGACAATGATGAAGTGTGTCATAATAAACGGAACGGTGGAAAGTTGCATGGCAATATATCTCGGAATGGCTATGGAAATGCCATAATAGGTAGGTATGGTGGTTGTTTTGAGGAAGGTATATGGTGGGTGTATGATACCGGCGAAAGGTGCGCGGTATTAGAGAGGCTAGCAAAGGTGGAAGGGTGAGAGTGCGTATAATCCATGGACTCAACATTAGTCATAAAGAACTCATATACTTATTGCAAAAATTTGGAAGTTATCAAAGCAAAGTATTACGCGCATGCTCCTAGGGGGATAGATTGGTAGGAAAAGACCATCGCTCGTCCCCGACCGCCACTCATAAGGAAGACAATCAATAAATAAATCATGCTCCGACTTCGTCACATAACAGTTCACCATACGTGCATGCTACGGGAATCACAAACTTTAACACAAGTATTCTTTAAATTCACAACTGCTCAACTAGCATGACTTTAATATCACCATCTCCATATCTCAAAACAATTATCAAGTATCAAACTTCTCATAGTATTCAACACATTCATAAGAGAATTTTATTATTCTTGAATACCTAGCATATTAGGATTTTAAGCAAATTACCATGCTATTTAAGACTCTCAAAATAATCTAAGTGAAGCATGAGAGTTCATCTATTTCTTCAAAATAAAACTACCACCATGCTCTAAAAGATATAAGTGAAGCACTAGAGCAAATGACAAACTACTCCGAAAGATATAAGTGAAGATCGATGAGTAGTTGAATAATGATGCAACTATGTGAAGACTCTCTAACATTTAATAATTTCAGATCTTGGTATTCTATTCAAACAGCAAGCAAAGCAAAATAAAATGACATTCTAAGAATAGCAAACATCATGTGAAGAAGCAAAAACTTAGGATCAACCGAAAATAACCGATAGTTGTTGAAGAAGAAAGGTGGGATGCCAACCGGGGCATCTCCAAGCTTAGATGCTTGAGACTTCTTGAAATATTATCTTGGTGTGCCTTGGTCATCCCCAAGCTTGAGCTTTTGTGTCTCCTTAATTCCTCTCATATCACGGTCTCCCTAAATCTCAAAAGCTTCATCCACACAAAACTCAACAAGGACTCGTGAGATAAGTTAGTATAAACCATTGCAAAACCTTATCATACTCTACTGTATCAAATCACAAAAATTATTATTCAACATTGCATACTAAATGTCTCTGCATATTTAATAGTCCTATCCTCAAATAGAATCATTAAAGAAGCAAACATATGCAAACAATGCAAACATAATAGCAGTCTGCCTAAACAGGATAGTCTGTAAAGAATGCAGCAACATCCATACTTCCCTAGCTCCAAAAATTACGAAAGAAAATTCCCACTGTAGTAAATTTATCAGATATTAATATGAAAAAGGTTTCAACATTTTATCACATTCTGACTTTTCTAGGGAATTATTGCAACAGCGGTAAACTTTCTGTTTTCAAACAGCAACATGTGGACTTCTAAAATAGTCATAGTAAAGGCTATCAATGCCACTTTTATTGAAATAAAATATGCAAAACATTATTCTAAATAACAGAAAGCAAATCCTAACAAAATAAATTAACGCTCCAAGCAAAACACATATCATGTGGCGAATAAAAATATAGCTCCAAGTAAAGTTACCGATGAACGAAGACGAAGGAGGGGATGCCTTCCGGGGCATCCCCAAGCTTAGGCTCTTGGTTGTCCTTGAATATTACCTTGGGGTGCCTTGGGCATCCCCAAGCTTAGGCTCTTTCCACTCCTTATTCCATAGTCCATCGAATCCTTACCCAAAACTTGAAAACTTCACAACACAAAACTTAACATAGAAAACTCGTAAGCTCCATTAGTATAAGAAAATAAATCACCACTTCAAGGTACTGTAATGAACTCATTCTTTATTTATATTTGTGTTAAACCTACTGTATTCCAACTTCTCTATGGTTTATAAACTATTTTACTAGCCATAGATTCATCAAAATAAGTAAACAACACATGAAAAACATAATCTGTCAAAAACAGAACAGTCTGTAGTAATCTGGATCAAACGTATAATTATGGAACTCATAAAATTCTCAAATAAATTTCTGGACCAGAGGAATTTATCTATTAATCATATTCAAAAAGAATTAACTAAATAGCACTCTCCAAATAAAAATGGAAGCAATTCTCGTGAGCGCTAAAGTTTCTGTTTTTGACAGCATGATCAACAAGGCTTTCCCCAAGTCTTCCCAAAGGTTCTACTTGGCACAAACACTAATTAAAAGCATAAAACCACATCTAAGCAGAGGCTAGATGAATTATTTATTACTAAACAGGAGCAAAAAGTAAGGAACAAAAATAAAATTGGGTTGCCTCCCAACAAGCGCTATCATTTAATGCCCCTAGCTAGGCATGATGATTTCAATGATGCTCACATAAAAGATAAGAATTGTAACATAAAGAGAGCATCATGAAGAATATGAATAGCACACTTAATTCTAACATACTTCCTATGCATAGGGATTTTGTGAGCAAATAACTTGTGGGAACAAGAATCAACTTGCATAGGAAGGTAAAACAAGCATAACTTCAAAACTTTAAGCACATAGAGAGGAAACTTGATATTATTGCAACTCCTACAAGCATATATTCCTCCCTCATAATAATTTTCAGTATCATCATGAATGAATTCAACAATATAACCAGCACCTAAAGCATTCTTTTCATGATCTACAAGCATGCAAAATTTACTACTCTCCACATAAGCAAAATTCTTCTCATGAATAATAGCGGGAGCAAACTCAACAAAATAACTATCATGTGATTCAAAATTAAGATCAAGATGACAAGTTTCATGGTTATCATTATTCTTTAAAGCATACGTGTCATCACAATAATCATCATAGATAGGAAGCATACTTTCATCATAGTAAATTTGCTCATCAAAGCTTGGGGGACAAAAAATATCATCTTCATCATACATAGCTTCCCCAAGCTTGTGGCTTTGCATATCATTAGCATCATAGATATTCAAGGAGTTCATACTAACAACATTGAAATCATGCTCATCATTCAAATATTTAGTGCCAAACATTTTATAGATTTCTTCTTCTAGCACTTGAGCACAATTATCCTTTCCATCATACTCACGAAAGATATTAAAAAGGTGAAGCGTATGAGACAAACTCAATTCCATTTTTTTATAGTTTTCTTTTATAAACTAAACTAGTGATAAAACAAGAAACTAAAAGACTCGATTACAATATCTAAAGATATACCTTCAAGCGCTAACCTCCCCGGCAACGGCGCCAGAAAAGAGCTTGATGTCTACTACACAACCTTCTTCTTGTAGACGTTGGTGGGCCTCCAAGTGCAGAGGTTTGTAGGACAGTAGCAAATTTCCCTCAAGTGGATGACCTAAGGTTTATCAATCCATAGGAGGCGTAGGATGAAGATAGTCTCTCTCAAGCAACCCTGCAATCAAGTAACAAAGAGTCTCTTGTGTCCCCAACACACCCAATACAATGGTAAATTGTATAGGTGCACTAGTTCGGCGAAGAGATGGTGAAACAAGTGGTATATGGATAGTAGATAAAGGTATTTGTAATCTGAAAATATAAAAACAGCAAGGTAACTAATGGTAAAAGTGAGCGTAAATGGTATTGCAATGGTAGGAAATAAGGCCTAGGGTTCATACTTTTGCTAGTGTAAGTTCCCTCAACAATACTAGGATAATTGGATCATAAAACTATCCGTCAACATGCAACAAAGAGTCACTCCAAAGTCACTAATAGTGGAGAACGAACGAAGAGATTATGGTAGGGGTACGAAACCACCTCAAAGCTATTCTTTCCAATCAATCCGTTGGGCTATTCCTATAATTGTCACAAACAACCCTAGAGTTCGTACTAGAATAACACCTTAAGACACAAATCAACCAAAACCCTAATGTCACCTAGATACTCCATTGTCACCTCAAGTATCCGTGGGCATGATTATACGATATGCATCACACAATCTCAATTCATCTATTCAACCAACACATAGAACCTCAAAGAGTGCCCCAAAGTTTCTACCAGAGAATCACGACGAAAACATGTGCCCACCCCTATGCATAGGTTCCCAATGGCACGAAACCCGCAAGTTGATCACCTTAACATACATCAAGTGGCACGTGGTATCCCATTGTCACCACAGATATCCACGGCAAGACATACATCACGTGTTCTCAAGTCTTTAAAGACTCAATCTGATAAGATTACTTCAAAGGGGAAACTCGATTCATTACAAGAGAGAAGAGGGGGAGGAGAAACATAAGATCCAACTATAATAGCAAAGCTCGCGATACATCAAGATCGTGCCAAATTAAGAACATGAGAGAGAGAGAGAGATCAAACACATAGCTACTGGTACATACCCTCAGCCCCGAGGGAGAACTACTCCCTCCTCGTCATGGAGAGCGCCGGGATGATGAAGATGGCCACCGGTGAGGGATCCCCCCTCCGGCAGGGTGCCGGAACAGGGTCCCGATTGACTTTTGGTGGCTACGGAGGATTCTGGTGGCGGAACTCCCGATCTATCTTACGTTCTGGAAGTTTTAGGGTATATGGACTTATATAGGCAGAAGAAGCACGTCAGGGGAGCCATAGGGGCCCCACAAGGCAGGGGGCGCGCCCCCCACCCTCGTGGGCAGCTCCCGTATCTTCTGACGTGGGGTCCAAGTCTATCAGGTGTGTTTCCTTCCAAAAATAACTTCTCCAGTTGATTTCGTTCTGTTTCGACTCCGTCTGATATTCCTTTTCTTCAAAACACTGAAATAGGCATAAAACAGCAAATCTGGGTTGGGCCTCCGGTTAATAGGTTAGTCCCAAAAGTAATATAAAAGTGGAAAATAAAGCCCAATATTGCCCAAAATAGTAGATAATATAGCATGGAGCAATCAAAAATTATAGATACGTTGGAGACGTATCAACGGTTCACCATACGTGCATGCTACAGGAATCACAAACTTTAACACAAGTATTCTTTAAATTCACAACTACTCAACTAGCATGACTTTAATATTATCACCTCGATATCTCAAAACAATTATCATGCTTCAATCTTTTCTTAGTATTCAACACACTCAAAAGAAAGTTTCACAAATCTTGAATACCAAGCATATTATTATTAAACAAATTACCATGCTATTAAGGGACTCTCAAAATAATTTAAGTGAATCATGAGAGGTTAATAGTTTCTTTAAAACAAATCCACCACCGTGCTCTAAAAGATCTAAGTGAAGCACATAGAGCAAAATTATAGCGCTCAAAAGATATAAGTGAAGCACATAGAGCAAAACTACTTAGCTCAAAAAGATATAAGTGAAGCACATAGAGCAAAACTACATAGCTCAAAAGATATAAGTGAAGCACATAGAGCAAAACTACATAGCTCAAAAGATAAAAGTGAAGCACATAGAGCAAAACTACTTAGCTCAAAAAGATATAAGTGAAGCACATAGAGTATTCTATCAAATTCTAATTCATGTATGGCTCTCTCAAAAGGTGTGTACAGCAAGGATGATTGTGGCATACTAAAACACAAAGACACAAATAATACAAGATGCTCCAAGCAAAACACATATCATGTCGGTGAATAAAAATATAGCTCGAAGTAAATTACCGATGGAAGTGGACGAAAGAGGGGATGCCTTCCGGGGCATCCCCAAGCTTTGACTTTTTGGTATCCTTGGATTATCTTGGGGGTGCCATGGGCATCCCCAATCTTAGGCTCTTGCCACTCCTTATTCCATAATCCATCACAAGAATTCACCCAAAACTTGAAAACTTCACAACACAAAACTTAAAGTAGAAAACTCGTGAGCTCCGTTAGCGAAAGAAAACAAAAGACCACTTCAAGGTACTGTAATGAAATCATTCTTTATTTATATTGGTGTTAAACCTACTGTATTCCAACTTCTCTATGGATTATAAACTATTTTAGTAACCATAGATTCATCAAAATAAGCAAACAACACACGAAAAACAGAATCTGTCAAAAACAGAACAGTCTGTAGTATTCTGTAGCTAGCACAAGATCTGGAACCCCAAAAATTCTAAAATAAATTTCTGGACGTGAGGAATTTATCTATTAATCATATGCAAAAATAATTAACTAAATAGCACTCTTAAAATAAAACTTACAGAAGTTCTCGTGAGCGCTAAAGTTTCTGTTTTTTACAGCAAGTTCAACAAGACTTGCCCCAAGTCTTCCCAACGGTTCTACTTGGCACAAACACTAATTAAACACAAAAAACCACAACCAAAACAGAGGCTAAATAATTTATTTATTACTAAGCAGGAGCAAAAAGCAAGGAATAAAAATAAAATTAGGTTGCCTCCCAACAAGCGCTATCGTTTAACGCCCCTAGCTAGGCATAAAAGCTAGGATAGATCTAGGTATTGTCATCTTGATTCTTAATTCTTTTAGCGATGTTATGCTCGAATCCGGGAGGTTCCTTACGTTTCCCTTCATATTCAGAGATCTTGAGATCTAAAGAATCCAACCGCTTATTGCAAAGAGTAATCAACATATTCATGCGGTGAAGATTTACGCTAACGCTCTTAAGAGGTTCAAGAGATTTCTGTAAAATCTTAGTTACTTCGCAAATTTTCTCAAAAACTTGCGTTTTCTCTTGGGTATGATGGGGCCCCTTTTGTTGAGGTAAAGTTCCTACTATACCTTCTATAATTTCATGCGCGATACTGGGATCAATTTCAATAAAATTGCCTTTGGCAACACAATCCAAAAGTTGTCTATGAGACATATTAAGCCCAACATAAAAGTTGCGACGCAAAGTTCTGAAATTTACTTCTAGGGTGCATGTACGATAAGATTCCATCATTCTAAACCAAGCATCCTTTAAGTTTTCTCCTTGCTTTTGTTTGAAGTGAAGGACTTCAAACTCGGGGACAAAGGAGCAGAAAGAGGACTAGCCATGACGACAAGCAAACAAACTAGCACACGAGCAGACAAGAGCAAACGGGCAAACGAGGAAAATAGAGAGGGAGGATAGAGAGAGAGAGGGAGAGGGCGAATAAAATGGCAAGGGTGAAGTGGGGGAGAGGAAAACGAGAGGCAAATGGCAAATAATGTAATGCGAGAGATAGGAATTGTGATGGGTACTTGGTATGTTGACTTTTTGCGTAGACTCCCCGGCAACAGCGCCAGAAATCCTTCTTGCTACCTCTTGAGCTTGCGTTGGTTTTCCCCGAAGAGGAAGGGATGATGCAGCAAAGTAGCGTAAGTATTTCCCTCAGTTTTTGAGAACCAAGGTATCAATCCAGTAGGAGGCCACGCTCAAGTCCCTCGTGCCTGCACAAAACGATAGCTACTCGCAACCAACGCGATTAGGGGTTGTCAATCCCTTCACGGTCACTTACGAGAGTGAGATCTGATAGATATAATATTTTTGTTATAAAGATGCAAAGTGAAAAGTAAAGGCAAAGTAAAAAAGCAAAGCAAGATTAAAGTGATGGAGATTGATATGATGAGAATAGACCCGGGGCCATAGGTTTCACTAGTGGCTTCTCTCAAGAGCATAAGTATTCTACGGTGGGTGAACAAATTATTGTTGAGCAATTGACATAATTGAGCATAGTTATGAGAATATCTAGGCATGATCATGTATATAGGCATCACGTTCGTGACAAGTAGACCGAAACGATTCTGCATCTACTACTATTACTCCACTCATCGACCGCTATCTAGCATGCATCTAGAGTATTAAGTTAAAAACAGAGTAATGCTTTAAGCAAGATGACATGATGTAGAGAGATAAATTCATGCAATATGAAATAAACCCCATCTTGTTATCCTCGATGGCAACGACACAATACGTGCCTTGTTGACCCTTCTGTCACTTGGAAAGGACACCGCAAAATCGAAACCAAAGCTAAGCACTTCTCCCATGGCAAGAACTACCAATCTAGTTGGCCAAACCAAACGGATAATTCGAAGAGACTTGCAAAGATAACCAATCATACATAAAAGAATTCAGAGAAGATTCAAATATTATTCATAGATAGACTTGATCATAAACCCACAATTCATCGATCTCAACAAACACACCGCAAAAAGAAGATTACATCGAATAGATCTCCACAAGAGAGGGGGAGAACTTTGTATTGAGATCCAAAAAGAGAGAAGAAGCCATCTAGCTACTAACTATGGACCCGAAGGTCTGAGGTAAACTACTCACACTTCATCGGAGAGGCTATGATGATGTAGAAGCCCTCCGTGATGACGGCCCTCTCCGGCGGAGCTCCGGAACAGGCCCCAAGATGGGATCTCGTGGATACAGAAAGTTACGACGGTGGAATTAGGTTTTTGGCTCCGTATCTGATCGTTTGGGGGTACATATGTATATATAGGAGGAAGAAGTACATCGGTGAAGCTCCGAGGGGCCCACGAGGCAAGGGGGCACACCCTAGGGGGGCGCGGCCCCCACCCTCGTGACCGCCTCTCTGATGCCTTGGTGTAGGGTCCATGTCTCCTGGATCATGTTCGGTGAGAAAATCACGTTCCCGAAGGTTTCATTCCGTTTGGACTCCGTTTGATATTCCGTTTCTTCAAAACACTGAAATAGGCAAAAAACAACAATTCTGGGCTAGGCCTCCGGTTAATAGGTTAGTCCCAAAAATAATATAAAACTAGAAAATAAAGCCCAATATAGTCCAAAACAGTAGATAATATAGCATGGAGCAATCAAAAATTATAGATACATTGGAGACGTATCATAGCTCACCCATGGGCCTCGGCCCATTCAGAGAAGAGGAGGCAGGCCTGCTTAGGCGCACTTGGCCTTGGGGAGGCTCGCTCGGCCGACGTGGTGCAGCGGTCCATGCTGGAAGTGGACAAGCAGAACGAGGTCAACGCAGGGGGTAAGCACCCGTTCTTCTGCACTGGTCATGGTGTGGCCGAACAGGGACAACGACGGCAGCGTGGGTCTTGCTCCGGCGGGGCTAGCAGGTCGGGAGGCGCGGGGAGGATTGGGAACGGCGGAGAGGGCCCGGACTCGAACGATCTGGCGGCAATGCTTGGCAGCAGGGCGACGCGAGTGCTCGAAGCAGAGGCGAGGCAAGGGCGGTCGAAGCAGGGCATCTCCTTGAGGCCGCCGGCTGGATGCAGAGCAGGCAGGGTCCGGCAGTCGCGCGGGTGACGAGGAGGTCCAGCGGGAGCCGCGGCAAGGCAGCAGCAGCGGGTATGGACGGGGAGGTCGCGGCTCACGGCGGGCAAAGCTCCGGTGCTCGCGCCATGGCGTCGAACGGGAGGCCGCAAGCACAAAGGAAGGTGTGGAGCACCAGACTCGAAGCAGGGGAACGAGAGGAGGACGGGTCCGTCATTGGAGGCGGCTACGACGATGCGGCTGCGGAGGAGAGCTTCACGGAGCGCCATAGTTGGTCCTTGGAGAGAGAGGACTGAGAGAGAGATGAGGACAGATGAGGACCAAGAAAAGAGAAAGGAACAGTGTGACCTGGAGCTGGAGGAGTTCCCCGGCGACGAGCTGCCGCATGGAGGTCGCTGGAAGGGACGGAGCTGTCCGGTGGCTAGCGTGCTCAGGGACGGGAGGACCCCGGAGGCGAGGATGGTGTGCATCGGGCGGGGAGAAGCTCTGGCGCTGCGCTGTTGCTGCGGGCTCGAGGAGAAAACGGAGGAGCTGATGGTGGCTGGCTGGCTGGTGGATCAGGAGGAGCTTGTTGATTGGCTTGGGGAAACAGTGGAGGCGTTGGGTTGGTGGATTGGCTGCGGGATCGGGAGGGGATCCCGAGGTGGGAGACAACAAGGTGGAGTGTGGCGGCGGCGAGGAGGATCCCTAGAAATTAGGGATTTGGTCTTTGGTTAGACTAATATATATATAGCGAGGGGATTAGGTTAGGGGCTATCTGGACCCTCTGATCGTAATCGGACGATCAGGAAAAAATTAGGCTAGGGAGTCCAAAAAGAAAAACGGAGATGTTTTGTAGATGTTTGGGGATGATCCGGACACAATGGTAGCGACAGTCCGAGTCGTGTCCGGGACAGCTTTCGGACGCGCGCGGGAGGAGGTCCGATGCACTGTGCAAAGAGGGGTAGGCATGGGCCTAAGTGGACTGTGAGGAAGGGCTTGGACTGAGAGGAGAGAAGAGAAAACGGCCCGGCAACAATTTTCAAAGACCGAAAACGTCCGACGTTTTGACCGGCTATAATTCCGCTATAGTTATCCGTTGGGGCATCAAACGGACTCCAAATGCGATGAAACTTGACAGGCAGTCTATCTACACTATAATAAGACCACTTGCCAACTTTCATCCTATTCTGAGAACATTTTTCGGCCACTTATAAAATAATATTTCGGACGTGCCGCGGGCGCGTGCAAGTGTGCTTGGGCTCAGAACGGACAATGGACGGAAGTGGGGGAACCCGGATGGATGCAAGTTTTGAAAAAAAACATGATGATGCAATGCATATGATGACATGATAAAATGCAACACGCAAGCAAATGACATGGCAACGATAGCGAATAACTGGAAGACACCTGGCACATCGGTCTCGGGGCGTCACAACACTCCTCCACTATGACAGGATCTCGTCCCGAGATCTAAAATGGCACCGTAGGGAAAATGGAAGAGGAGGAGGAGAGGTAAAACTAAGTTGCTCCTTTGACAAACGAGTGAAACCAAGAACCTTGAGAGGTTAAACAAATTTCGAGAAAAGAATACAGCAAAGATGAATGAAGTTGAAAACACTCTGTTAGAGAAAAGGAACAAGGAACATTACTAGAACCTTGTAGGTTGAAAGACAAAAGAAAAGGATTGCAATGGACAAGAAGTACATGCAAACACTCCAGTAGAAACGAGATGTACAAGGATCGATAAAGATCAATTATGACAACACTCCGGTTAAAACAAGATAGAGAAGGAATTAGAATGATATAATTTGGACAGCACTCCGACTGTAAATGGAAGGAACTGAATAATAGCTTGACAAGATGAGAGGATACTTGACGAAATCAACAGTACACTATCTTCGGAACTATTGAAAAAATGACACGAGGGGTAAGAAAGATTTCAGACAGCACTCTGGTTGAGAAGGGAGGCAAAAACTTGATAAGATGAGAGAACTGGAATGAAAAACACAACACTCCGGTTGAATGGATAAGCAAAGGAAAGAACATGATCTTCACAATACGAGATGATGAGTGAAGAGAGCATCATCAGAATGCCTCCGTAGAAATGAAAGAATGCAATGAAAAGAACGGAGAAGAAAACAACATGTTCTACCTCAAATGAATTTGAGAGAGCATCCTTAAAAAGAAGGATTGAACGGAGTTGTTGGGAAATCAACAACGAAAAGATATGATTTCCAATGGTCTTAAGGAAAACATCCCCAAATTATGAGTTGAAGACTAGACACTAACGAAATCAATAGATTGGATTGAGATGAACAAGGAGACGAGAAACTTATTTCACTCGAAGGATAAATGAAGAACTTGGGTGATTTATAAGCACGACAAATAGCAACAATCCTTAGGGAAAGCTTTAGGTGAAATATAACCCAAGATAACTCCAATGAAGAGATTGATGGATTTAAGATACCTCATTGTTGACAACATGTGAATCATGAAACACGAGCTCAAATTGTCAAGACTGGCATAACACCACTTCAAAAGATAAGGTAGAAAGAATTGCACTTCGGAATGCAAGATAAAGAATACTTGAGCTCCTCTGAAAAGAATCTCAATAAGCACTTAGAGAAGGAATTAAATCCTTGATAAACCATCATGTAGTGCCTCCATGAAGAACTCCGGTAACAAAGAATGATCAAACAAAAAGAAAGTGAAGTTGAACACAAGGTGAAACCTTGTAATGATTTAGATGGATCTCCGTGATAATTAGAGCTTGGAACTCTGAGAAAGAAAAGATGAACAAAAGAAAATCAAGAATTTGATGAGCCTCCGGAATAAAGAATTAATAATTTGGGTGAATCAAGAATAAGAATTATGTTATGCTCATCCTTCACCAATTTAGATTGATGACAAGCAACGGATTTGGCATACTACTTATTCTCGTAGCAAGGATGAAGATAGATATAGCGCCAACTTGGGAAGGTCTTCAACGAACCACCGGTAGGATTTGAAAGAACGAATGAATTGATATGATAGCGAAGGAAAAGAGATCTTGAATGAACCACCGTAAGAATTGGAAATGAACGAAGTAAAGGGATAAATCACCCGTAAGAATTAGAGAACGAATGAAGATACTTGAGGGAATTTAGATCCACGACAACAAAGAGATCACGAGCTGATTAGAGAATATTTGAATGATGCACCAGTAAGATTTGGAGAACAATAGTTGAAATCTAAGAATAAATAAACCTGAATTGATGGCCTCCGGAGAATCAAACTGAAAAGACTCCTGAACTGCACCGGATGGGTAAAAGAATTCTCACAATCAAAAACAATTATGAGAGGAAGGCAGCAAGCTAGAACCATGAATCTTTGAGAGAACATATAAAATTTAGAGGAAAAACGCTTCCTCGGTCTTCAAATGTAGAGAATGACGATCAGAAACACCACCCTGAATTGTTGAGATACCACTACAAAATAAGACACATCCGTGACATTTTGGACCAAACGAATTTTTTTCTATCATACATATGACACTTCTATGACGATAATTGTGACAAAACCTGGTATCATCATAGATGTGGTGGGCTCCTACTTCTATGACAAAAAATCATGACAGAAAATGGGCTTTTCGTCCTGGGCGGGCCGGAGACGCAGCTGCATGACATTCTTTGGGCCGTCCATGACGAAAAAAACCATGGTAGAAGCAAGGGGGAGGAAAATTTCGGGGAGTTCCCGGTTACGGTGGGAGGTCGGGGCCGAGCGATGCGCGTTTCTCTCGTACACGTACACGCGTGTGTGCGAGGCGTTGGCTCTAACTGAACCCGAGCGAGGCGTTGGGCTCTAACTGAACCCGAGCGATTGCACTGCAGGCTACGCGTTACTGAACCCGAGCGATCGATCGATGGCTGTTAACTGAACCCGATCGAGCGATTCCTTGGCTACTGCTGCTAACTGAAGCCGATCGATGGGATGAACAGTGAGCGTTGCGGGGGGGGTTTGGATGAACAGTGAGCGGTGGCGTTGCCTCTGGATGAACAGGACCCCGTGGTGTGGTGGAGGGCTGGATAAACAGTAGACGGTGGAGGGGTGCCCGTGGAGGGGTGGATGAATAGGACCCCGTGGTGTGGAGGGCAGGATGAACAGTAGACGGTGGAGGGGTGCCCGTGGAGGGGTGGTTGAACAGGACCCCGTGGTGTGGAGGGCTGGATGAACAATAGACGGTGGAGGGGTGGTTGAACAGTAGCCGGTGGAGTAGCGCGCGGTGGAGGCTGGATGAACAGGAGCCCGTGGAGGCTGGAGGAGGTCGACGGTGGATGAACAGTAGCTCGTGAAGGCTGGAGGGGGTCGACGGTGCAGATGAACAGTATCCCGTGGAGTCCCGTTTTACGGTACGCCACACCCCTCCCGATGAACAGGACCCCTGTTTCGACCGTAGCGCTCCAACACAAGTCTGTTTCCTCCGTTTTGCGGTACGCCACACCCCTCCCGATCAACAGGACCCCCGTTTCGACCGTAGGAGGTCTGTTTCCTCCGTTTTGCGGTACGCCACACCCCTCCCGATCAACAGGACCCCTGTTTCGACCGTAGGAGGTCCGTTTCCTCCATTGTGCGGTACACCAGGCCTCGTCTCCATCGCCTCTTCTGTCCAAGCCCTCCTGATGAACACGACCACGCATTCCATTGCCTCCCCATGAACACGACGACGACACTGTTTCTCCGTTCCGACCCAGCCATGTACACGAGCCCTCGCCATACGTATGCGCGAGTAGGCATTCGAGACCCCGCCCGTATGTACACATACGTGGCTGTATTTTCTTTCTTGCACCCTAGCCGCCTCTACTACGACACGTGCATGCCTCTACATCCACCAGTATATATGTACGTACATGTTCGCGACCAGAATGACAACGCCACGTACGCTTCGACCAGGTGGGTCCCGACTGTCGGGCACTTCCTTTCCCGCGAAGATGTAGCTGGTGGGTCCCAACAGTCAGGGGGCGAATCATTTTTTTTGCCCGGATGCACTTCCTTGCGTGCGAAGATGTAGCTGGTGGGTCCCAGCAGTCGGGGGGCTGGTGGGTCCCAGCAGTCAGGGGAGCGAATCATTTTGGTTTTTTTTGCCCGAACGCATTTCCTTGCATGTGAAGATGTAGCTGGTGGGTCTCAGCAGTCAGGGGGCGAATCTTTTTTTGCCCGGACGCACTTCCTTGCGTGCGAAGTGTAGCTGGTGGGTCCCAGCAGTCAGGGGGGAAACGTTTTTTTTCGCGAAATACGGTGGCCCGTCCGGTGGGTCCCTGCTGTCAGGTGGAGGAATCATTATTTTCCGCGTAATAAGGAAGCACTTACTTGCTGCTGCCGTGGACCCAACTGTCAGCCTCTCCACGTACAGTCCACGTCCGGTGGAAGTCGTTCCTTGACCACGTTAACCACGCCGCGCCGAGAGCACCAGGGTAGTGGACGACGGTGAGGCCTAGGAAGGGGACGACACAGAGGCAGGGAAGACTCGGCAGTTGTTTCCCACGCGGAGGGGAGTACGACTGTACGAGGGTTTATTGGTTCGTCTATCACCGGAGAATAACAGCAGGTGTGGGTGAGTAGAGCGATGGCTAGGCCAGCGATGGGAGTACGGTCGGGGGTGAGGCCTGCGCGGCAGCACAGCCGGCCGCGAGGAGGAGGGAGCAGGCAGTCCCGCCAGCGCTTGTTTGAGTGGCTGGAGCAGGAAGAACAGAGATTGAAGAAGCACGACGGCCGTTGGATGGACATCCAACAGTCAGTGCTTGTGCGTCAACCTTTTTTTGGAAAGCCTCAAATCTGTGGAAAACAGCATACAACCCATCTGCCATTATTTCTAATAATTTACAGCCCATTTGCTAATTCTTAAGGTTTTTTGGAGCCCATATTCTTTTTGTTTGCATTGCAGCCCATATTGTGGCAACGGTTAAAAAATTATATGAAATTTTGCATATTTCGGTGCGGTCCGAACTGTTTTTAATCCTGAAATGTCGACTCACATTCAAACTGATTTTAAAAATAAATGTATATCAATATAAAATCCAACAAATTCTCCATGCATAAAATTTAATGTAATTTTAAATCTTGAAATGAAAAAAAGATATTTGAAACTAATTGCCGGTTTGATGTGTTTTAAAAATGTACAACCTATTTCTCATTACTGATGGGCCATTTTCTCGGCCAGCCGAATGAAAGCTCTCCTCGTCTTGAAAGATTTGCAGCCCAACAGGCCTGACAAAGCGACTTACTTGGCAAATCACAAAAAAACTGGGTTGTGGCCGTGGACCCAGCTGTTAGCCTCTCCATGTACAGTACTCTTCTGATGGAAGTCGTTCCTTGACCACGTTGACCACGCCGCGCGGAGAGCACCATAGCGGTGGACGACGGCGAGGCCTAGGAAGGGGACGACGCGGCAGTGGAAGCCCGCGTGGAGAGGACTATGAGGGTTCACTGGTTCGGCTGTGGTGTGAGGCTGCCGTCACCGCAGGGCCTGGCCAGCGGTGGGAATAGTAGGGGCGGTGAGGCCTCTGTGGTAGCACAGCCGGCCAGGGGAGGCAGGAGCATGCGACATGACCTGCGTTGCTTTGGGCGGCTGGAGCAAGAAGACCAGAGGTTGAAGAAGCACTACTGCCGTTGGATGGACATCGTACGGTCACTGGAGCTAGAATCGTTCATATTGACTAAGTTGACAAAGCCCTTCATCCCTGTCAACTTAGTAGGCCCACAAGTCAGCCTCCCAACAAGGTGGGTCCCAGCTAGCCGGGGGAGTATTCATTTTTTGTGCGTAATAAGGAGGCACTTCCGGTGGGTCCGAGCTAACAGCGGGGGAACATTTTTTTCGAGAAATATGGTGGCCTGTCCAGTGGGTCCCAACAGTCAGGGGGAAATGATTTTTTTCACAAAATACTGGTGGCCCGTCCGGTGGGTCCCTGTTGTCAGGTGGAGGAATAATTATTTTCCGCGTAATAAGGAGGCACTTCCTTGTGGCTACCATGGACCCAGCTATCAGCCTCTGCACATACAGTACTCTTCCGATGGAAGTCGGCCGTTGACCACATTGACCATGCCGCATCGAGAGCACCAGGGCGGTGGACGACAGCGAGGACTAGGAAGGGGACGACTCGGAGCCGGGGAAGACGCGGCAGTGGATGCCCACGCGAAGAGGAGTACGAGGGTTCACTGTTCAGCTGCGATGTGAGGCTGCTGTCGCCGCAGATTAACAGGGGGTGTGGATGAGTAGAGGGATGGCCTGGCCAGCGGTGGGAGTAGTAGGGGGCGGTGAGGCCTCCGCGGCATCACAGCCGGCCACGGGAGGCAGGAGCACGCGGCACGACCGGCGCTGGTTTGGGCGGCTGGAGCAAGAAGACCAGAGATTGAAGAAGCACTACGGACGTTGGATGAATTGGATGAACATCGTACGGTAACAGGAGCTAGAATCGTTCATATTGACTAAGTTGACAAAGCCCTCGGTCCCCGTCAACTTTGTAGGCCCACAAGTCTGCCTCCCACTATGTTGGGTTCCAGCTGGCAGGGGGAATATTCATTTTTTTGTGTAATAAGGAGGCACTTCCTTGCATGCGAAGATAGCTGGTGGGTCCGACATGTCAGCGAGGGGCACTTTATTTCGCGAAATACAGAGGCCCTTCCGGTGGGTCCCAGATGTCAGGTGGAGGAATCATTATTTTGCGCGTAATAAGGAGGCATTTCCTTGTGTGCGGCCGTGGACCCAACTGTCAGCCTCTCCACGCACAGTCTACTTCTGATGGTGTCGTTCGTTGACCATGTTGACCACGCCGCGCCGAGCGCATCCAAGGTGGTGGACGACGGCGAGGCCCCGGACAGCAACGAGCCGGAGATGGGAAGACGCGGGAGTAGAGTCGCAGACGGAGAGGTGTACAAGGGTTAACTGGTTCTAGTGCGGTGTGGTTCGGTAGTCGGTGGAGAAGAACAGGAGGTGTGGAGGGGTGGAGGGATGGCCTGGCCAACGGTGGAGTAGCGCTTCATAGCGAAGCGTGCTAAGCAGAGCTGCTAGCAGCAGGAGGCGGGAGGTGGTCCTGGCGGCGCTGGAGGAAGAAGACGAGAGATTGAAGATGGATGCCTGTCGTTGGATGTAAATCCAACGGCTAACATGTCAGAATCATTTGTTGACTAAATTGACAACGACTTGCATTGGCTTCGACCTATTGGCCCACATTTTAGCCTCCAAAAATGTGGCACGTATTCAACCCATTTTTTCAGAATTTACAGTCTTTTTTTGCGCGGTAGAATTTACAGTCAATTTGATCTTTTTTTTGAATTACAGCCATTAGCTGGGCTGGGTGAACAAATAATGTAGCGTCCATGTGGCCCGTTTATTTTATTTCCTAAAAAATTACAGGCCATTTGCACTTTCTCGAAATACACGATTTTGCTGGGCTGATTCTAATTATAATGTTGGGTTGGGCCAGCAATGTTATCAAAAAATAAAAAGGGGCTGAGCATTTTGTTATAAATATATTTAAATAATAAGTGATATTATTACATTCGTCCTTAAATCTTACCAAGCTTTTGTACACAATCACTAGGATTTTCGTGCCAAAACAATCCAGGATTTTATTTGTTAAGAAATTATTTTTATAAGTTAATAAGATGTGGGATATTGTTTTCTTACATATGTAAGTATCTGTTAAATATATGATGACAATAAAAATAATATATAATAACATATGAAATATTTTTTTTAGAAAAACAGGGAGCATCTCCCCGGTTCCATTGCTGAGAACGAAACCACAACATATTCTGATACAGCAGCTCAAAGAGCAGTTCGAAAGCAAAGGTAGAAAAGCTACAAACTAGGGGGTGGATGAACAAGTTCTCTGAATAACACAAATCACCCGAGCGGTGCCAAAGGCAGAGCGGATAGAGCACTCAAATGACACAAGGAGGGTCCAGCGAAGCCTTCATGGTCTTCAGCCGAGGGGCCGTGTCAGCCTGCGGCGACCAGTAAGCAAGCGGAGAGACCGGGCTGGAAGGCGTAGCATGGTGGATGTCCCTCTTTTTCGGCGCCAGGTGCCCATCATCTTCATCAGAGATCTTGAGACGAGCCCACGGGTCCAGCCCCAGAGCAGGTCGAGCCTTGTTCAGCCACAAGTGATCGCCAACGGTTTCTGGAGGGATCTTGTTAGGGTTTCCACGAAGCTCATCAACTTGTCCTTGTCCGATCCGGAGGAGAGAATCGCCCAGTTCCTCACCATGTTCCTGATCAACCTCAAGACCTGCGGAATGGAAATCCAGGAGGTGTTACTGAAAATCATAGCATTTCTATATTTCCAGAGGCACCAAAGGACAGCTGAGCTAACAGTGTTTAAAACTGAGCACTTTTTGGTAGCAATCCAGAATCTGGCGACAGATTCGAAGGATGAGCCAATCTGACTAGAGAAATATTCCTCAATGTGGGCCCAGAGATGTTTAGCAACTATACATTCAAAAAATAGGTGAGAACAAGACTCTTGTTCCAAGCAGTAAACACAATCAAGGGGTTTGATGATGTGTCTCTTCCTAAGGTTATCCCTAGTCATCAATTTGTTTTTGGAGAGAAGCCAGAGAAATACATGAATTTTAGGGGGAACTCTCAATTTCCAGACAGCAGGGATAAACACGGGTTGAACCCCTCTAAAGTTGATAACATGATAGAGGGAGCTGGAGGAATACTTCCCCTTATTGTCCAGCTGCCAAATCAGGGCATCCGGCTCGGCAGTAAAGGTAATGCTTTTGTTAAAGAGAGTTTTAGGCATTGACCGTCCCAAACTTCATTGACACTTTTGTTAAGCTCATTGCGGACAGAGTAAATAGGCCAAAATTGGACTGCTAGGGGGGATGTGCCAAACCAACTATCTTCCCAGAACCTGGTTCTGCTCCCATCCCCTATGTTCCATCTGTAGCCAAATTTCACAGCATGCATAATAGATTTTAATCCTTTCCAGAATCTAGAGGTCTTAGGGTTGGAGGAAGGGACAAAAATATTAGGTTTATTTCCTAGGTATTTATGGGCAATAAGAAGCTTCCAGGGTTTCAGGTCTTCCTCATAGAATCTTTTAATCCAAGACCCTAGAAGACAGATGTTAATTTCTTGGAGGTTAGGTATGCCTAGGCCTCCAAAATCTTTTTTCATAGAGACTAGGGCCCAATTAGCAAGGTGTAGCTTCCTATTTCCCTCAAAATCATTCCACAAGCAATGAGACATCTGAGAATTGATGAGGTTCACTGCCCATTTAGGGAACTTGAAGAAGGAGAGGAGATACACTGGAATGCTAGCCAAACAAGCTTGTATGAGGATCAATCTACCTCTGTAAGAGAGAAGTTTGCCCCTCCACCCAGCAATCCTTTTAATGATTTTATCCAGAAGGGGTTGGATATCCTCTCTCCTCAGTTTATCATAGTGGAGAGGGATACCTAGGTACTTAATGGGGAAGTTACGTTTATTACAGACTAGAATAGAGAGGAAGTCAGCTAACTCCTGATCATCCATGTTGATAGGGATGAGTTCACTTTTAGAGTAGTTGATTCTCATGCCTGAGACTTGTTCAAACCAGGTTAGAACAGTTTTCAGATTGCTAGCATGTGTGGAGTCATTGTCTAAGAAAAGGATGGTATCATTTGCATATTGAAGGCAGATGATGCCACCAGGGCAGACCTCAGGACAGAGCCCTGCAATCAGACTATGATCAGCAGCTTTGCTCAGCATTTTAGTAAGAACGTCCACTACTAAATTAAACAAAAGCGGGGAGATGGGGTCACCTTGCCTAAGGCCTTTACCAGCAAGGAAAAAATCACTTTCACAGTTATTTAACTTGACCCCAACAGACCCCCCATGAGTAAGTTGCTGGATCCAACTCTCCTCTATGGAAGGCTTGGAAAAGATCTAAGAGATCATTTTTCACCAAGTCCCAAAAATGCTGGTAAAACAAGAAGGGAATCACATCAGGACCAGGAGCCCCATCAGGATAAGAGCTAAAAATGGCTTCCTTCACCTCTGTCTCTGAAAAGGGGGCTTCTAGCAACTCATTTTCAGCATGAGAGACTTTTTCAGAAGCAGAGAAAAAATTGTTTTGTAGAGAGAACCCAGAAGGGTTTTCTTTCTTAAACAGGTCTTTGTAGAAGTCACTAGCCACTTTCAGCATCTCATCTACCTCAGTAACAGGGCCATTAGGGCCATCAAGGGAGTGAATGAGGGTTTTCCTCCTCCTCTGGTTAGCTACTGCATGGAAGTAAGCAGTATTTCTATCACTTCCAACATATCTAGCAGAACTGTGGGTTTTCCTTCTGACAGGGCAATTCTCAACTTTATGGGTAACCATTTTGCAGATAAAACAACTCTTGGGCTTGACACATTTATCCAAATGATGCCCTGGTTCCCCACAGTTGTAGCAGATCACCTCAGAGTATGCCATAAGGCCCGAAGCAGGGGCAGGAGCAGTTTTCTGGATGTCCTATCTCTTCTTTTGTTGATTCTTGCCTTGAGATTTCCCACTGATCTGAGAGTCAGAACCACCAGCAGATTGATCTTGGGCAATTACAGGAGCCTGCCCAGATTGTGCCCCCATTTGGGGCGGAGGTGGGCCGTACCACTGCCCAACCGGCGCTCCCCCCCCATTGTGATAGGGGAAATTCATCGGAGTTCCTGGTTCCTGCTCATCCTCCAGCCAGATGTTGTCTCTCAGGAAGCAGAAATAACCACCAGACAGCTCAATTGAAGCAGATTGCAAGCCTAATTTCAATCTTCTGCAGGTTTGAGGGAGAGGTAAGGTAGGGGATCCACCTGCTCCGGCTCCGGTGGCGTGCTGGTGGGCAGGAGTCCAGTCAAGCATTCCCATCTCGCAGCACGGCGTGGATCTCCTGAATTCACTTCTCCTTTCGCCCATCGAACGAACGCAATCGGCGGCTCACTGGGGTGGGGCATCCTGTGCTTCTCTGAGAAATCTCCTTCGAAGTAGATCCGCAGGGCTAGATTTAGCAGCTCCCAATCCACATGATCCTTGCACATCCGAGCATACCTGCGCGAGTGAGAGAACGGATTTGGTCCCTCCTCGGCTTCCTCCCTCACAGCTTCCTCCTCTGCTTCCCTCCATTCGCGTGTGCACTGGGTCCAGGAGAGAGCATCGTCGCGGATCCGCATCACCCGCTCCCTCCATCTCCTCCCTCGAGTCTCGCACAGCACCGCCGGCGCGACGGAGTCGAGCGGCTGGAGCATCCGCAGGAAGGCTTTGTAGACATGTGGGAGATGCATCTTGTACATCTGCCTGTCTTCCAGCCATTCCCCCGTGGATATGGTCGGCGACTCCATGGGGCGCGCCAGCGGACTTGCTGAGGGGGGCAGGTGCGCCCGGAGTCAGGAGGCGGGGGGTGGCGGCGAGATCTATTTGCCAATTACTCCCTCCTTTTCGGTTTATAGGGCTCAATTCAAAAATCTCACCAACCAAGGTAGATGATGAATGGTGGAATACTTTTTGTAGTTTGCAAAAGCACCTAATTAATGCACTTGTTTTCCTCAAAAAATTATGTTTATCAATGCATAAATTGCAATGCATGCATGCATAAAGTACATGCATTGGTCAATTTTCTCTTAATACTTGCATGCAATGATTTAATGCACCTTGGAATCTGAACATGTGATGGAAAACAACCAAATTGAGCCTTATAAAATTGAAAAACTAAAATTTTGAGATAAGCCCCATAAACCGAAAAGGAGGGAGTATGTGAACTAAACAGTCAACATATAAAATAATTTAAATATATATAATATATTTAGAAGGGAAACATAAGTTGGACCTGGCGTTCCTATTCTTATATAGAAAAATAGAACATACCTCTGCGTTTTCTTCAAAAAAATACATAAATTGGGCTGCCAAAAATAAAACCTCGAATGGGAGGTCCATAGGCCGGTCGATACATGACGGCCCTAAGAAAATACAAACATGCCTATGGACCTCCCATCCGAGGTCGTGGGCTGCGCATGTTAAAAATGAAAGCCTAGACGGGGCAGCCCAAAACCACGTCCAACACTTGCCAAAACTTCGTCCCTCGTTTTCTCTGTGTTTCGCACACTCGACATTGTGTGGGCATTTTGACTGTGCATCATATGAAGATGTGCTATGCATGAATGTTGATCAGCATGATGTTAACTGGCTGGTAGTTCCATTTTCGACCATGAATAAAACTTCCAACATGATGTTGACCCTGTTTGAAAAGGCCGTGTTAATATAAATGCTCTGCCTCTAAAAGTTGCAGTTTCTTATCTAAAATTGAACTTGCAGTTTCTAATCTGAAACTGAAACTTGCAGTTTCTTCTCTGAGAATCACATTGTCTGCACTTTTATACTCCTATGAAACTACATTTTTTAAGTGCTAAAAATAGATCTCTAGAATTCATAAAATACTTCATATGCTCAATACTGCAAATCTGAATTTCAAAAGACATTCATATCTGAAAGTACTCTCAAAATACACAACACAAAACACAATTCACAACCTGCAAATACTGACAACCCTAAGCTCCTCCTGACAATTCACAACCTGCCCGACTATTGGGCCAGGGGGGCAGCCCCCTCCTATTCCTCGGCAGCAGACAGCCGCCCCGTGAGACGATGTGAACGGCGAGGGAGACGATGGCGGGGAAGCGTCGTCGGGCCAACTGCTTTTATCCTCTTGCAGTTGGGTTCGGTCGATGAAGACTCCACCGGCTTGCTCGGGCAGGACACCCTCACAAACGGCAGCCTGTATATACTCGATCCTTCAATCTCTAGTGGATGCTCCATCTGGGATCAATACACCCACCACCGCTCCCTCACGATCGGATTCGGTGAATCTGTTTGCTCCATGGCCCAGAGGAGCAGCTCTATGTACTCCGGCGCGACTCCCTCCTGGAGTATCGCCGCCTTTTCGCTCTGTTGCAGATATTTGGCCATGGATGTCGCCGTCGCCGCTAATTGGTCCTTGTTTTCAAACCAAGACTGTATCTCCAACATCCTAGCTGGCTTCACAGGGTCGCCGTCTGCGATCCTCACGTATCGGTTGTACTCCTCCATCGATCTACTTCTCCACAGCACCTTCACTCGCCAGCGGTGGTTTTTGAATGGAAGAGGAGAGGAGCAGCGCTGGTTTTGGATTAGAACGGGAGAGGAGCGACGCTGGTTTTGGACTGGAATAGCAGAGGAGGGCGGTGGTTTTGAAATGGAAGAGGAGAGGAGCGGCGCTGCATTTAGATTGGGAGACTAGTTAATGTGGGGTCGCTTTCTTAATTGAAGGGTAAATTGATTTTTATTTTGATCCAGTCAGAGCGCGCCGGCCCTCTCGTCCAATCCTAAATCGCCATCATCTCCATTCCAAAACCACCGTCTCGCCTCTCCCTCTTCTCTATTGCAAGACCACCGTGTCTCCTCCGTTTTCTAGACGCTTTGCTCCATGGCGCGGGTGCAATCCATGGATACAAAATTAGTATATTGTATACTATTTAAAAGTCGAGGGCGGGGCTTTTCCTGCGCGGTAGGCGGCGGGGCAGTTCCGCCTAGTCGGTTCGACAGAGACGCGAGAAGACGAGGGAGTAGGCTGCTGCAAACGTAGGGCTGTGTGATTTGACAGCGAGTTACTACTGGACAGGTGGGGACCCGTGATTTGGCTTGCCATTATCATTTTAACTGTGGCGCTATGACCGTCGTGAGTCTCCTAGATTCCTGACCACTTCCATACAGGTGCCTCTCCCAAGGCTCCACCATGTAGTAGAGGCTGGCTCTTGCATGAGAGCCCACTTCTCCACTTTTTCCTTGCCTCTCTTTCCTCCACATATGCAAAAATGCCATGTAAAGCGCACTATTGTACTTACTTTTACTTGCTCCTACAGGTGCTTAAGCTTGCCACATAGGCATAAAGTCTGATGTGGCAAGTTAATCAAGAAGAGAGAGACTAGTTTGGTGACCCAAGGAAGAAACGGTGCTAAGCGCGTGTACCTAGGTGAAAAGACAATTTTGAGTCTATAGCTAATTAAATGAAGCAAACTTAGCAACACCATTTCATTGGAAGAGGTCACTCCTTGGCAAATGCAATAAATACACGCGCTTACTAGCACCGTTTCTTCCTTGAGTATGAAGAAAGAGATAGAGAGGAGTAACAAAAAATACACTTATAGCCAACCTTGTTGTAGTATGAATGACTAAGTGATGACTATGTATGACATGCCAACATCAGATAGCCTAACGCACCGTGTTAAATCTCCAAGGGCGCGACCGCGCGAGCGACGCGACGGTCGTGGTAGGCGCGACCATGATACGGGCTGCTGGCAGCCCTTGGATCTAAGATCAAACAGTCGCATGCTAAGTTGCTGAAAATTTGTAGAATAACCTTCCAGGATAGGATATTCACCCATAGGTCTAGAATCAAGCCATGCAACCGTTCGATCTCAGATCCAAGGGCTCTCGGAAGCCCGTATCATGGGAGAATGGAAAGCCACTACCCTGCCGTTCGCACGCTGGCAGTTCGCTCCTACTCGTCCCCGCATGTCCTTCAATACTACGGCGGTTCACTCCTAGTCGTCCCGTCCATTCACATTACGGCAGTTCCACTAATCCTAACTCTCCTCCCAAATCCATGGTGTCCCAAATCTCCATGATCGGCGGTGAGTATAAGGTTAGAACCATCACCGGCGATGAGTTCGACGTCATCTACACCCGTTCTTCCGCGACGGTGAAAGGATGCCTTTCTCGCTTCAGACGCATGTTCGAAAACTCAGATGATGAGTGGGTCCTGGGCGAGATGTTGAGTACACCACAGTCCTGGGACGAGAGAAGGATCTAAAGGACGAAGAGAGGAAGAAGCCCGCCGTGATCCAGGTTTGTGTGCATGAGTTATGCTTGGTCTACCACATATGCCATGCCGATGTTGAGTGCCAGGATTTTAAGGACTTCCTCGGGAGCAGCCTAGTCAAATTCGTTACTATAGACTTTGGTAACGACAAAGAAATCATGGGTCGGATAGGCCTCATTGTAGGCAACCCCTTCGACCTCCAGAAGAATCGGCTAGTGCCCTCTCGTCAGCCTTCAATGCTGACCTTGGCAGGAGCCATGGTTCATCCTTCATACGGTAAACTGGTGAAACCTCCATACAGGTTTCATCGTCATGCATGGCAGCAGAATGTACTAGATATAGACCACATCCAGTACGCTGCAATGGATGGCTACCGTTGCTTCAATAGCTACAAGGGTTGGATGAAGAGCAACAGCCAAGTGTGCGGTTCAAGAAAACAAGTATCGGCCAAGAGGAAGAGGGACAAGGACGAAGTCGAGGACGTGGACGAGGACTCCGAGTAAGGTGGCAGTGTCGTTGCTCATGGTGGTTCTAATGCAGTGTCTACCGAACAGTTGCAATGTTTAATTTCAGGTGTGCTTAATTTAATTTGAGGGGTGTGTTGTGCTGAGCCCCCAGCAGAACTATGTTATGTTTCTTCTCGTTACTTTAACTCTTCAGTATGTACATACTAGTATTTCTTACATTTCATCTTTTAGTTGGTATAGTACTACCACTCGTTTCTTCACATTATATACGTACAATATATATATGGCCAACATCATATAGCCAGCAGTTTAGTTGTCAAAGAATTTCAGGGTGCTTAGTTTTGTCAAAGAATTCCAGTATGCTTAGAGGGTGCTTGGATCCAAGGGACTTATTTTAGTCTGACTAAAAATAGTCTCTTTAAGAGGCTAAAGTTCCAAGCACCCCTGACTAAAGAGGGGCTAAAACTAATCTTGAGACTAAATTTTTTTAGTCAGGGGTACCCCTACTAAAATGTGGATTAGTCCTCTCTCTACTCATTTAACTCCTCTCCTTTAACACAGGCGAGTTCTGGATTGGAGGGTTCGGAGGATAATAAATGCTCATTAACTTGATTTTAGCCTTTTTAGTATTTGGATCCAAGCATGGGTGAGGCTAGCATGTTTTAGTCCCACTACTTTTAGTCATGGGACTAAAACGTATCCAAGCACCCTCTTAGTTTTATTTGAGGGGTGGGTTGTGCTAGACACCATTATTGTGACTAGCCTTTTTAATAGTACTATATGCATAATTTGGTGACGAGCGCTCTCTATATGTACCACCTTTTTTTAATTTCAAGTTTTGCTCCATGGCGCAATCCATCGATACTACTGTTGTACAAAAGTACACATTTTTTAAAAGGCTAGAGGGCGGGGCAGTCTAGCTTGGTCGGTTTCACGAGAGGCGAGGGCCTTTGTGATTTGATGGCTCATTACTGCTGGAAGGCGGGGCCTTGTGATTGACTGCTCGTATAAATGCACCAACGACCTGATCGAGGAGGAGCAAAGAACCGTGCGGTACACTCAAGTTTTCTACTGGAGTAGTATTGCGATGGAGGAGCACGAAACACGGCAACCCAGTGCCATATGGCGATAAAAATGATCTAATTTGCTAGTTATCTCATTGTTAGCATTGTTCTATTCATTCCCTCAAAAAAACATTGTTCTATTTGTGCCTCGCAGAGAACATGACACGTGCGGTGAAACACCCGAAGCAAAAGATGAAACACAGGAGCAAAAGAAGAAGGAAGATTATCACCCCAAATGATCTAATTCGCCGCGGAGTCGTAACTGTGTCTTCATCGCCTGCACGACCTCCATCTCCTTGCGCGTCTCCTCCACCATCTTCATCATTGTGTCCATGACGCGGCATTTCTCGACACGAGCCTTCATCATCTGTTCCACGGCCATATTGCGTACCTTGACAGCAGTCGGGTGCTCGATGCCGAGCTTCGCCAACTCTTCCTTTTGTTCCATGGCGAGGGCCTGCAACATCTTCATCGAAGAACTACTATTCTCATGCAGCTTCTTCCAGCCAGCGTTCTTCTCCTTCAACAGGTCGATCTTGTGGCAGAGCTTCGCATTGTCCTCCCGAAGTCGCGGGATTTCGCCGGTCGCCTTCTTCTCTGAGGCAATGCTCTTCTTCAGCAGCATCACCAAGCCGGCGGTCAACTCCCCCTGCTGATTGAGCTCAGTGGGCATGTCGTCGAGGCTCTCCTTCAGCAACTCCATCAAGCATTGGATGAACCCCTTCTGCTTATTGAGCTGATCGGGCATGTTGTCGAGGGATAACGACTCCAGCTCCGCCGGCTCGGCATGTTCGCCTCCGCGGCTAGGGCGCTCCTGGGAGCCATCACCTGCCCATGAGAGATCTTCTGAGGTCTCTGCGTGGCGGCGAGCCCTCTCTTTTATTCCACAGCCTTGGTTGCTGCTCCCTTGTTACGAGTAGTTCTTGATCTAGAGCTCCGCTCACCGGCCATGGCAACGACGGACGAAGAAGAAGCACTTATGAGGAGGAAAGGTAGAGTGATTTTCGGTTAGGTAGTTCCCCTTTTTATAACCTAAGTACTAGCACTAGTACCAATACATGCATAGTGGGAACACGTTCAGGTTTGGTACGTACTACTAGTAGGTGTGAGCAGGCTTTCGAATGTGATGGGAACAAGGTAAAGATTAATTGATGGTTTTGGTTTCGAGGCCCGAAACGGCTCCCGATGAGTTTAGCGGAACATAAATTTCAAGTACTACACTGCTCAAATGCGTAAATATTGAGTAGTATGTTACTGTCAAAAATTGGCACAAAATACGAAGGAGACCAATGGAAGTACTACTAGCAACCCACGAATTAACTACTCGCATGCGCGCAGTGGAGTAATAATGTCTTTCTTCCGCCCTCACGTCCACTCAATTTGCATGCGCTATATTAATCGACCATCAATGAAGTGAACGAATTTACATGCGTCAAATTATCACATGGGGTGGATCTTGGTACAAAATTGCGTCCGCCCATGTACCTGCGTGTGCGTGCGAGGAATGAGTGCGTGCATGGCGTGCATGCACATCTTTGCTTCGTGCATGTACCACCAGTATGGCTCAGGGAGGATGAGTACATTCTTCTGGAACCAGCAGCACGTCACTGTGATCAATCCACGCAAGGAGGTCGCGACAACGCCTACACATGTGCCACGTGGCTTCATGAACTGTAAGAGAGACACTATGTAGCGTGCCATTGGTATTCTAGTTTACGTGTTTTGCACAAACTCGAAATACTAGTAAGGTACATGTGCATTGCACGCATCAGATTTTGCAACCAAATTATGAATAAATACCACACTATAGCATGTAAGCTCTGAGTCATATATGCCTGATGTAGCCCTTCGTTTAATTCTTATAGTTCATCTCATTCAAAATCAATCAGTTTTTATAAAAAAGCTAAGAACGCGGGAATAGGAAAAACATGGGATTATAGTGGAATGTCGTCTTGAATCCTACAGGATTGTACGAGTGTTTGATTGTGCATAGAAAAAACACAGAATTTTTTCAAAGAGGTTTGAGTGGATGGGATGTTTCCTATGAAATCTAGTGCAAATGAATCATATGGAAAAATTCCTATGGTTTACAATCCTATGAATCAAACAACCAAGATAGGAAAAATTCCTAATGATTAGAATCCTCCAAAATTCCTTTGAGAATCGTTTGAATCAAAGAAGCCCTTAATATATTTTATGATTCATGGAATTGTGCGTTGTAAAGCATAAAGTAAAAACAAATAATGGCAATTCAACTAGAAAAAAGTTTGGGCAGTTATGATATGGAAGAATCTAGAACAAAAGAGAACCACTATTGTTTTGAGGTTTGTGCATTATGCTTAAGTTCAACCATAGAGTCTGCTAGATTGTACATGTGGCAAAATCCGGTGGGTGGGCTAGAAGATGGTGCAAGGGGTCGAGTGGAGGGAGACTATGAAGGAATGCACAAGTGGAGATCGATATTTAGAGAGAGGGGGCGAACACGTGCGCTGATGCGCGCAATGGCGGAGCCATGAAAAATAAATGAGCTAGGGGGCCAAGCATTGCTAATCCTTTACGAGGAGGGTCAATTCATGAACTTAAACCATTTTTAGCAGCAATTGTCTAATGATCACATTCATATTAGCCTTGATATATAGTGATGTTAGGGGGGAGGGGGGCAGGGCCCTTACTGCCCCCTGTCTTTGCCATTGTGCACGCGTCTGAGAGATGAAGAGGAAGGCATGGATGATGAGAGGGGGACGTTGGATACATAATTAATGTGGGTGTATTAGCTATATATGTTAATCCTATATAGAGAGATATAGATTGATCGATGTGGACGTGGGAAAGAGGGTGAGACCTCACTGGATATATCGATTGATCGATTTGTGTGGAAAACTATGAAAGACCTAGCTATATACACACATACATAGAGGAACATCGATCGTTGCACATGCACGCGTGAGAGATAAAGAATGCCCGATATGATGGAGAGGGGGATGTGTGTTGGTGTGTGCCTTCATGGGAGACCGACCTGAAGAAAAAGATTGCATGCGTGCGATGGATAATGCCGACTAGTAGTGTGTGTGCATGCATGCACGAGAGAAAGTTAGTGGTACAATTATAAAGATAAGACTACTGTGTGGGTGTAAAAGAATAGCTGAATAGGTGAGGTCACAATCAATGTAAAGTTGAATTCAAATATTTGAATAAGAGATCCTGATGTTTGAAACCCATGCATGCATGAATATAATGGAGATCTGTGCGATGTGGTTTGGAAATGAGCATGTTGTAATGTATACACATTGAACAAGGTCAGACTGATTTGAATTTGAGATACCGATGGCACACATCATTTGGCCATGTCGCATCCGTGCATGGACACACTATTCTAATTGGAGATGATGGGCGGCTTTTGCATCACATATCTATATCTATACCCCTATATATATTATTATATTTTTATTGTGTGTGGGTAACTTTAACTTTGAAAGATGGTCGTTGGATGAGGCGAATCCGATGGTCCAAAGATGGCAAATTTGAGCACTACTGGCCGTTGGATATCATCTAGATTCCACCAGATTTCGCCACATGTATAATCTAGAAGACTCCATGGTTGAACTTAAGCATAATGCACAAACATCAAAACACAAGCACTTCTTATTTGTTCTAGAATCTTCCGTATCAGAATTGCCCAAATGTTTTTCTACATGATTTGCCATTATTTGTTTTTACTTTATGTCTTATGACGCACAATTCCATGAATCTTAAAATAGATTAGCTTTCTTATAAAAACTAGATGATTTTGAATGAAATGAACTATAAGAATTAAACGAACATCTACATCATGCATATATGACTCAAAGCTTGCATGCTATAATGTGGTATTTATTCATAATTTGGTTGCCAAATCTCATGCGTGCAACGCACGTGTACCTTACTCTAGTCTAAATGGTGTTTGTGTGTGTGTTGTGCGTGTTGAGGTGCAAATTATCTTTTTTGGGGGTACACGTTAAGCTTGTTCTTCCGAAATTTCAAGCCGCGCCTTGTTATGCCGAAAATTCAAGCTAGCGTCTCTGTCTATCGTGTTGCGAAACTCCCGCCTCTTCAACCCGCGCATTGTTAGCCCGAAATATTTAAGATATATTTTTGTCTCATTGTGCTCCGACAACTCCCTTCATGTCAACCCGCGCCTTGCTATTCCGAAATTACAACGCACACGAAAACTCCCACCTCCTGTGAAATCCAGATGATGAAGCTATGTACCTAGGGTAGGGGCATGGACCTGTCCAAACTAACCTACCCAAGGACATCTCCAAAAGAAATCATCTTTCAATCGACTTGGAGGTGTTCCACTCGACAGACTCAAAGATACTCGAGCAAGAAGCAACCACTCGACCAAGACCAAGCCACTCGACAGTCAGGAGACCTAAAGGCACTCCGCATGCTAACGGTCGGTTATTAAGTAGCTTTTATGGTCATCATAGCACTTTATTACTAGCGTTACCAGTAACGCCCTGCCTTAATGTACATTGAACCCTTTGTAACGTGGGCTGGCTGGGGTCCTGGTGCACTCTATATAAGCCACCCCCTCCTCCAAGACAAGGGTTCGCACCCCTGTAATTCATACACGCATAATCCAGTCGACCGCCTCCGGGCTCCGAGACGTAGGGCTATTACTTCCTCCGAGAAGGGCCTGAACTCGTAAACCTTGCGTGCTTACAACTTCTCCATAGCTAAGATCTTGCCTCTCCATACTTACCCCCCTACACTACTGTCAGACTTAGAACCATGACAGCTGGCGCCCACCGTGGGGCAGGTGTTTTAGCGTTTTGTTGGAGGAGTTGTGATCTTTTCCGACCCGAATCATCATGGTTTTTGGCGGAGTTTTGGTGGAGGGCCGCGAGATCCGTCTCGGCGCGCTCACGTTCATCACTGACGACTCCGCTTGGCTTCAGGAGGCTCCGCTCGACGTGGACGCACTCCCTGTCCGCGGGGCAACGCCCTTTAGCGCGTGCGTCCGTGGCGTTCTCCTGCGGCAACCATCGACCCCCTACCGGTCGGCTCCTGTGTTGTCCTCCCTCCCTGTTTCCCACCGGTGCAAGCGCTCCGGTCAGTCAAGACTTCAGCGGTGGGTGAGACACGCGATGGCACACCAGTCGGCCACCCCTCAAGTCGCGGCGATCGAGCCCGACGAATCCCACTACGGCCTGTTCGACCTATCGCCTGGCTCCGCAGAGACCGCATCCGAGTGCGACAACATCGATCCAGCGGCGGAGGTTCTGATGGTCGATGGACCGCCCAGTCCTCCTAGTTTTCCCCGCATCGACGGAGGCACGGGTGGAGGTGACCCGTCGCGTCCCCATGAGGAATATCTTCCCGAGCCTCTCACGTTGCAGAGAGAAGAACTTCGCCGCCGGAACATGGATGCACTGCACACTCCTATCGTTGGAGAAACCCCCGAGGCTCGTGCCTTGGAAGGCGCGCGCCTGGCAAACTTGGCCGAGCGCACTCGACTGGAGAACCTCCAGCGAGCACTCGACGAGCGTGTGCGACAACGGGTTCCAGAATCCAGTCGACGCCAGCTCATCCAAATAGGAAGAAGCGCTCATCCAGTTCCTCCATGAGAACTGGGACATTTTCGCATGGAAGCCTTCTAACATGCCGGGTGTTCCCAGGGAGCTGGCTGAGCACCGCCTAAGAGTCGACTCAAAAGTAAAACCTGTCAAGGAACATCTTCGATGGTTCGCCGTCCAGAAGAGGAAGGCCATTGGCGAGGAGGTGGCTCGGCTCTTAGCAGCGGAGTTCATCCGAGAAATCTACCACTCCGAGTGGCTCGCCAACGTTGTTATGGTCCCCAAGAAGGACAAGTCACTTCGCATGTGCATTGACTTTAAACATATCAATCGGGCCTGCTCGAAAGATCATTTTCCTCTCCCCCGCATCGATCAGATAGTCGACTCGACTGCAAGATGTGAGCGACTGTCTTTTTTAGATGCCTATTCCGGGTACCATCAGATCCGTCTGTATGGACCTGACGAGATCAAAACAGCCTTCATCACTCCATTCGGGTGCTTCTGTTATGTTACCATGTCGTTCAGCCTCAAGAATGCCGGAGCCACATTCATGAGGATGACTCAGAAGTGTTTGCTCACTCAAATCAGTCAGAATGTGGAGGCGTACATGGATGATATTGTGGTCAAGTCACGGAAGGGTTCCGACCTGCTGACTGACCTTGCTGAAACCTTTGCCAACCTCAGGAGGTATGATATCAAGCTTAATCCATCAAAGTGCACATTCGGAGTTCCTGGCGGAAAATTACTCGGTTTTCTCATTTCTGAACGGGGAATCGATGCCAATCCAGAAAAAGTCGGTACTATACTCCGAATGAAAAGTCCTGTGTGAGTGCACGACGTCCAGAAGCTTACTGGTTGCTTGGCCGCCCTAAGTCGATCCATATCTCGTCTCGGTGAAAAGGCATTGCCTCTTTACCGATTGATGAAGAAGTCCGACAAGTTCGAGTGGACTCCTGAAGCTGATGCAGCGTTTGCAGAGCTCAAAGCTCTGCTCTCCACCCAGCCGGTGCTTGCTGCCCCAATCAGCAAGGAGCCTTTGCTTCTTTACATTGCAGCCACAGGACAAGTCGTCGGTACGGTACTTACGGTCGAGCGGGAAGAAGAAGGAAAAACCTTCAAAGTTCAGCGCCCAGTATATTATATTTCTGAAGTCTTGACCCCATCGAAGCAAAGATATCCTCATTATCAGAAGCTTGTATATGGGATTTATATGACCACAAATAAAGTTGCTCACTACTTCTCTGATCATTCCATTACAGTCGTCAGCGACGCTCCATTGTCAGAGATCCTGCATAACAGGGATGCAACTGGTCGAGTGGCAAAATGGGCGATTGAACTCCTTCCTCTAGATATCAAGTTTGAGGCAAAGAAAGCTATCAAGTCCTAGGCAATCGCAGATTTCATTGCCGAGTGAATTGAACAGCAACTGCCGACTCAGGTTCACTCGGAGCATTGAACCATGTTCTTCGACGGCTCCAAGATGTTGAATGGTTCCGGTGCCGGAGAGGTGTTTGTCTCCCCCAGAGGAGATAAACTCATATATGTCCTTCAAACCCACTTTGATTCCTCCAATAACGAGGCAGAATACGAAGCACTTTTATATGGGTTGCGCATGGCCATTTCACTCGGCGTTCGTCGCCTCATGGTCTATGGCGACTCAGATTTGGTGGTTAATCAGGTGATGAAGGAATGGGACGTCAGAAGTCCAGCCATGACTGGTTATTGCAATGCAGTGAGAAAGCTGGGGAAGAAATTCAAGGGGTTAGAGCTACATCACATACCCCGACTGAAAAATCAAGCAGCTGATGATCTGGCAAAAATAGGTTCCAAAAGAGAAGCCATTCCCAGCAATGTGTTTTTGGAACATATCCACACACCGTCAGTTCAGGAGGATCCCTTCACTGAAGAGGCCCCGCAGCCAAAAAGTGCCACGGATCCGACTGAAGTTGAAATTCCAGCTGTGGTCGACCTGATCATGGAAGTCTTGGTCATCACTCCCGTCTGGACAGTACCGTACATCGCGTACATCCTAAGGAAAGAACTCCCAGAGGACGAAGAAGAGGCTCGACAGATCGTCCGTCGATCCAAGGCCTTTACAGTCATAAAGGGACAGTTATATAGAGAAAGCGCGACTGGGGTCAGCCAGAAGTGTATTACACCAGAAGAAGGTCAGATGATCCTTGATGATATCCACTCGAGGACCTGTGGTCATCATGCGTCCTCTCGGACCATTGTGGCTAAAGCATACCGAGCGGGATTCTACTGGCCAAGAGCCAATGAAATGGCAAAAGAGATAATCGACAAATGTGAAGGATGCCAGTATTACTCCAATATGTCGCACAAGCCCGCGTCATCCCTAAAAACCATTCCACTCGTTTGGCCCTTCGCTGTTTGTGGGCTGGACATGGTTGGACCACTGAGAACGGGTAGGAGCGGCTTCACTCATGTACTGGTAGCAGTCGACAAGTTCACCAAATGGATTGAAGCCAAGCCTATCAAGAATCTTGATGCTTGCACTGCTATCAGTTTCATTAGAGAGTTGATATTCAGATATGGAGTTCTGCACAACATCATCACTGACAATGGGTCAAACTTCGGTTCTAACAAATTCAGGGCCTTTTGCGCCTCTCAGGGCACTCGGGTCGACTATGCTTCGGTCGCTCACCCCCGGTCGAATGGGCAAGCAGAAAGGGCAAACGGCCTAATTCTCAAAGGACTGAAACCCCAATTGATGCGCGATATCAAGCACGCAGCAGGTGCATGGGTCGACGAGCTTCCATCAGTCCTTTGGGGATTGAGGACAACCCCGAACCGATCGACCGGAAGAACCCCATTCTTTCTGGTCTACGGAGCCGAGGCAGTCTTGCCGAGTGACCTGCTTCACAATGCTCCCCATGTCGATCTCTACTCTGAAGATGAAGCAGAACAAGCCCGGCAGGATGCAGTCGACCTCCTGGAAGAACAAAGAGAAATGGCCATGATCCTATCGACCATCTATCAGCAAGACTTGCGTCGGTTCCATGCCAGAAACGTGAAGAGTCGAGCCTTCCAAGAAGGAGACTTAGTCCTCCGAGTGGATCAGCAGAAACCACACAAACTCGCTCCTACTTGGGAAGGCCCCTTCATAGTCACCAGAGTCCTCCACAATGGAGCATACCACCTCTACAATGTCGATCGCCAGGTTGATGAGCCGCGAGCCTGGAATGCGGAGCTCCTCCGCCCCTTTTATACTTGAATTCTCACTCGGATGAGATGTAATAAGAAAAACTCCTGTAGTTTATTTATCAAAGGCAAGAGCGTTATAATTTTCCCAGTTATTATTATTGTTTTTGTTTGCGTGAGAAATCCCCCAGTGGGTGGCTTAGCTGCGAATCCGCTTCGCCTAAGTTTGTAAAAACAATTTCCTACCGAGTGGCGAGCCAGCCTCCCACTCGGAGGCTTAGCTGAAGTCCAGTACTCGCCTAAGATTCTCTCACTTGGAGACTTAGCTGCAGTCCTGCACTCGCCTAAGATTCTCTCACTTGGAGACTTAGCCTCACCGTGTCTTGTCTCCTTAATGGGGCGTCTCCTTCGAGGGAGGAGGCAAGCCAGCCGTGGGGAGCCGGCCCCGTCTCGGGCCGACTGGGGGAGGCCTGGCCGCCTTCGGGTGTCTCTCTTCCTGAAGGGGCCCACCGCCCGTGGGCCACGCTGGCAGCCCGTCGTGGGTGACATCAGGGTCAACATGGCAACAGTGTCGCGCCGGACGGGTCATGGCCACCCCGTACGATGCACTGTGCCAGGCGTGCTCCGGGATTCGGGGGCGGTAGGCTTTACTGTAGCCATGCCCCATCACATCGCCGTTATGTGGATGCAGACTTCGAGGGTACGATCTTGACCGCTTTGTGGGAGCTGGCCTCTTGAAGTCGGCCTTCTCGTGGTCGGCTTCTCGGAGCCGGCCCTCCCGCGGCTTTCTTCATGAGGGCTAAACCGGGGCGCCTTCCAATAGTCGGCCTGGGAGACAGCCGGCAAGGGGAAGGCGGCCCCACGTCTTGGATTCTTGAGGGCCGGATCGGCTCGTAATTTTTTCAGAAGGGCCAGGGGGAGCCGGCTAGGCTACCCGTGGTCATTTACTCCGACAGTAGTCCTCGAAGCTGATCGAGCTTCGAGGCTGACAAAGGGACGAGAAGCTTGGTCAGCTTCCTATCCTGAGGAGCCGGCTTTGCTTATGCGCGTCATCTTCGGAAAGCTCCGTTTCTCGTAGGCGGGAACATGGGTCGGCCTGCGAGCTGACCGCGCGCCATCTCGTAGGCCACGTGGCAAGGAAAACCTGCCAACGCACGCGCGCGATGGAACACCGCCGCAGGCCCGAGCCCGCCACCCCTAGGCCTCGGCCTGAGCGCGGATCTTCTACGGCCCACACGGACCGCTCGCCTTCCCGCGGTGGTTTTATTACGCCATCAGGGCTCAATAATCGCGGGACGTGGGGGAGTGGGCGCAGTTGATCCCACGTTCCCCCACACCACGCCTCCTCGGCTCCGCCGCGTGGGTCTATAAGTAGGGGGGAGGGGGAGCGGCAGAGGCTCGCACGCGCTCCCTCGCTCCGCCCCTTCTCACCTTCCTTCTTCTTCCCTTCGCCGCCGCAGTGACCCATTGCCGCGCTGCTCCGCCGTCGGACCTCTCGGTTCCTTTGGTCCCGTCGTAGCGGGGTCGTGCGCGTCTCCGCCGTCGCATTGTCTTGTTCCTCGTCGCGTCGTTCCCATGGCGTTGTCGAGCTCGTGGGATGGCTCCAACGTCCACGAGGACCACGTTGAGTTCCTTCGCCGGACGCGGCGTCTGCCGGGGGAGAACTACGTGCGGGTTCGCCAGGCGCCGGCGAGGGAGATTTCGCCGGCACCGGAGGAGGGCGAGCGGGCAATCTTCCGCTCGCACTGCCTGCGCGGCTTCAGCCTCCCGGCGAGCGGATTCCTTCGAGCTTTTCTTGAATTTTACCACCTCCAGCCGCATCACCTCACGCCCAACGCGGTGATGCTGCTGTCAGCTTTCGTCAGCTTGTGCGAGGGCTTTCTTGGGGTTCTCCCCACTCGAGCTCTTGGGAGAATTCTTCCAGAGCAAGCTCGGCACCGTTGTCGTGGGCGTGCCCGCCCCCTGTGGAGCCTTCATTGCCATGAGGCGAATGGGCGAGAACAATCCGTTCCCGCCCATCCCGCTGATCCAGTTGGTGAAGCTCTGGCAGAAGTCCTACTTTTACGTGAAGAACGTCGCCCAGCAAGGCGACTACGTCAACCTGCCAGCTTACGTAGCCAGCCCGCCGGCTGGGAGGCAACCCTCGTGGAGCTACCGGGCCAGGTCGTTGTCTCAGGCCGGGAACGCAGCCGTCTCCCGGCTCTGGGTGATGATCCAGTCGGAGGGCCTTACCGGAGCCGACCTAGTGGCCGCCTTCGTAGAGCGCCGAGTACTTCCGCTCCAAGGCCGGCCTCACATGATTTGCTAGATGAGCGGCCGCTTCGACCGTGCTAGCTGAGCACCAGGGAGATGCCTCATGCCGAGGTGTCTTACATGGTGAACTACATCTCCAACTGCAAGCTCGCTGAGGATTGGCGATACGACAAGGGGCCGTATTCTCGCGCCAACCCTCTGCATGCCGTAAGTTTTTCTTCTTTTTTGTAGCCGGCCTCATGATGGCCGACTTTTGATCAATTTGTTTGCCCTTAGCAGAACCCTCTTCTAGCGCCGACGGCCGGGGCCGCAGGGGTAGAGCGCCAGCTCCTCCCTGACCGCACGGTGGACGACGGCGATGATCCGGACCTGGGAGCGGCCGCCATGGAAGATGCCATCATGGGGGAAGGCGACGAGGCAGGAGGCGCGGGGCTCGGGGCCGGCCTCGAGGACTGGGCGGACGATGACGAGGTCGAAGCCGCCTCGCACCGCCAGACGGCGCTTGATCATCAAGGCACGGGCCCGTCTGCCACGCCGGCTGCCCGTGGCGGCACAGAAACGCCGGGCCGCGTCAACCTTCTTCGGCAGCCGGCCGAAGAAATCCAAGGGTTCCACGGCGGCGACCAAGCGGGATGAGGCGGCCGTCAAGGCGGCCCGCTTCCGCAAGGCGGTGAAACAGCCGCAGGCGATCTCAGCGTAAGTCGTCAAATGTCTTGTATATTTTTTTTGTCCTTTTCGATTGAGGCTCTTCTAAACCTTTCTTTGCTCGCTGGGCAGGGCACCACTTTCCCTCGAGCGAGGTCCTGGTGGCTCCATAGTCGGGCCGACTGGAGGGTCCTCAGGCTCCTGCCGCGTGGATCCCCGCGCTGACCTCATGAAGGCCACGGAGCGGAACGCACGGGAGGCGCGGGAGGAGCGGGAGGCGGCGGAGCGAAGGACCGCCCAGGCGGCGAAGGAGCAGGCCGACGCGGCGGCCAAGGCCCGGGCGGAGGCGGCAGCCGCGGAGACGGAGGCGGAGGCCTTACACAACCAGCCTCCGCTGCTCGTCATTCCCCTCCGCGCCGTGGCCCCCGACATCCCCGTGCCCCCGTCGGAGGAGGTTGACCAAGACCCGCCGGTGATGGAGAGGAGGGAGGAACACGTGGTCTTCGTGGAGGAGGCGTCGCAGACGGCGCCGAATGGAACGGGCCAAAGTGGCCAACCAGCCGCGGCGCCCGAGCAGCCGGCCGGGGGCGAGCCGGAGGCAGGGGCCGGCCTCGAGGTGCAGCCGGCATTTCACCGGCGCGCAGGGGGAGCTACCTCCGCGCCGGAAACGCACCGAGCTGCGGGCGCCAGCCAGACGGCGGAGGCCCTGGAGGCGGCCAGCGCCAGCACTTCCAAGTGGACGCCCAGCGGGGGGACAGCTGAGCTGAACACGGCGGCCCAGGAGGTCCGGAGCCGGCTTCAAGCCCAGGCCGCCTCGCTGCAGCGGTATACCCAAGAGTTCCTCGCGACGCGGGCCGTCATCCGGGTGAGCCCTCTGGCCTTGGTTGTTTTGCTTTTTTGATTTCTTCTATGGGGGCACGTCAGTGCACCCACTGGGTGTAGTCCCCGAGTTTCGAGTCGGCTGCTGAGCAGGCGGCTTGGAACTTACTAGGTCCTGACAGCTATCTTATTCTTGCATCCTGTCTGATCTTCCAGGAATACCATAACCTCCGCGCTGCTGCCTTCAACTCCCAGGCTCAGGAGCTGGGTCGAAAAACTAAGGACCTGACCAACAGCCGGAGTGCGTGCTTTGTCTCGTTCATCTCCTGTGGGGGCGCGTCAGCGCACCCACTGGGTGTAGTCCCCGAGATTCGGGCCGACTGCTGACCAGTCGGGTCGGATCTTCCCTGACGACTTCTTCCTTATTGATTTTTCCTTTGTCTTCATGCTTGCAGGAGCTAATGCCGACTTGAGGGGGCAGCTCAGCGGGGCCCAGGCCGCCCTTCGCGCCAAGGAAGCCGAGTACAACGCCTTGGTCCTGGAGCATGACCGCCTAGCCAAGAAGTTGGCCGACCAGGAGGAGAGCCACAAGGCGGCCCTGAAGAAGACGCAGGACAGCGAGGACGCCCTGAAAGCTGAGTTTCGAGACCGAAGCGGCGGGCTGGGCTGAGGCAAAACAAGCGCTGAGCGAGGGCTTCGGCCGGATTGAGGATCTGATCGATGGTAAGCCACCTTCCTCACTCCTTGCTTGCCCCTTGCCCCCTGATTTGTGTTCTGACTTGTGCTGCTTTTTGTTCTTTGTGCAGACTACTTCCCCGACTACTCCGTCTTCGCCACCCAGACCATCGAGGCCCACCGCGAGGCGCGCCGGCAGGCGGGTAGCTGACATCGCGCCGGACGCGAGACGGATGCGTGAGGAGTAGCTCTTGGCGGTCCAAGCCCGGCTGCAGCCGGCTCACCGCATGCTCCGCCGCCTCCAGCGCGCCGGGGCGCAGGTGTTGGCCGCCCTCTGGCCAGGAGAAATGATTCCCCACACCCCGAGTCGGACTGCCGACTGGCTGGAGGTCGCGGTTGGCCGCTTCGAGGCCTGGAAGGCATCGGCGGCACGGCTTGAAGCTGGGCGGGCGCTGGAGTTCGTCCGAGCATGGTATCCCGGGCTGAACCTGGACCAGCTGCGCACCTAGCGGCTGGAGGCCGACGAGGAGATGGAGGAGGTGCGGTCGGCTATCGCTCAGCGTGCCTCGACGATCGCCGAGTGCACTGACATCAGCGTCTTTGCTCCTGAAATAAATGACGACGGCGTTGCCCAGCCGGAGGAGTGGTTTGGGCTGGACCCGGCAGCGGGTGAGGACTCGGCGGAGGAGATCGCTTCCAGCGATGAAGGTGAAGACGACGAAGGAGAGGAAGGAGAAGACGTCGAGCCGGCCGGTGAAGCAGCCAGCCAGCCCCAGCCTGATCGTGCCTCCAGCAACGAGGCGCGTGCTAGCGCGCCCTCTGCGGGAGGTGGTGATCATGCCGAGGTTCGCCAGCCGGCCACTCCTCCAGCCAGCACTGCCGTCTCTACCGACCTGCCCGACTCGTCGGTCGCTCCCTTGGCTTAATCTGCCGTCCTTGCTTTTCCTGCTTGTTACTCTTTAAACAATTTTTGTTAAACTTGCACGGTTCCACCCACTGGGGGTGTATTCAAACTATGTTGAATGCTGGCCTTTCAAAGGCCTTTTGCGTAAATATGGTCGTGTGTGTGTGTTTGGCTTCCATTCGTGTATGCTTTTTATCTTTAGGCTGTTTCCTTTGCCGCCTTCCCCTAGCTGCTGCCTTCCCAACCGGCAGCTGCTCTGCAGCCTGCGGCTAAGGAAGAACTTGGCTATATTTATTATATTTTTTGGGGGGAAGGCAAGTACTCGAGCTTTTTTAGATTGAAGCGAGGTGAATGGAAGCCGGCCGGCCGGCTACTCTGGTAGTCGGTTGGTGGTGGGAGAAAAACCAGCTTTTGTTATATTAGTCCGTTAGTCCCTAGCCGTTTTTCGTGTGGGCGTCCTTTCCTGCCTTTAACTCTTGCCAGCCGGACAGCCGGTTCTTCGAACTGCGACTTTTGGCAAGAGAAGGCTTGGGTGCCGGCACACTACTTGTCTGACCGCGGGTAGGACTTCTAATATAACTCAAGGCGGCCAGTCCCCGGGCCGACTAGTTGAACCCGGTGCCGGACGAAAAAAGTGAATGTAATGACATGATCATAAGCATGATACTCTTCTTTTATAGATAAACAATGGCAGTCCCGAGCTCTCCTCAGGGGGCCTATTGTCTCGTACTTAGTACAAAAGTTAGCGTGATATATACTGCATTTCAACTGTAAAATCTTTGGAGGAGGTTGGCATTCCATGGTCGTTCCGACTCTTTGCCGGAGTCATCTCTCTTTCGTGCCTTCGGCTTCTGTGCGTCGATCAGGTAGTAGGAGTCATTTCCTAGCGCTCTGCTGATGATGAAGGGGCCTTCCCAAGGGGCCGAGAGCTTGTGCTGGCCGGCTGTTCGCTGGATCAGCCGAAGCACGAGGTCGCCCTCTTGGAAAGATCTTGGTTTGACCTTCCGGCTGTGGTAGTGACGCAAGCCCTGCTGGTAGATGGCGGACCGGCTGAGGGCTAACAGCCATCTTTCTTCCAGCAGGTCGACGCCGTCTTCTCGTGCTTCCTTGGCCTCCGCCTCTGTGTACATGGTTACCCAAGGCGAGTCGAACTTGATGTCGGTTGGGATGACCGCCTCGGTACCATACACGAGGAAGAAAGGAGTGAAGCTGGTTGACTTGTTTGGGGTAGTGCGCAGGCTCCAGAGGACGGCCGGCAGCTCATCGAGCCAACAGCCGGCCGAACGTTCCAGTGGTACGACCAGTCGGGGCTTGATGCCGGAAAGGATGAGGCCGTTGGCTCGCTCGACTTGGCCGTTTGACTGCGGGTGGGCAACGGACGCTAAGTCCAACCGGATGCCCTGCGTCGCGCAAAAATGTGCCAATGCTCCCTTGGTGAAATTCGTGCCATTGTCGGTGATGATGCTGTGTGGCACGCCATAGCGAGTTGTTATATCTGTGATGAATGTCACGGTAGTCGGCCCATTCAGCTTCTTGATCGTCTTGGCCTCAATTCATTTGGTGAATTTGTCCACGGCGACAAGCAGGTGTGTCATGCCGCCGCGTGCCGTCTTGAATGGGCCCACCATGTCCAGTCCTCAAACAGCGAAAGGCCAAGTGAGGGGAATGGTCTTGAGTGCCGAAGCCGGCATGTGTTGCTTGGAGCTGAAGACTTGGCACCCTTTGCAATGTTTAACTAACTCCTTGGCGTCATCCAAGGCAGTCGGCCAAAAGAACCCATGGTGGAAAGCTTTGGCGACGAGTGATCTTGAGGCCGCATGGTGGCCGCATTCTCCTTGGTGGATGTCTCTGAGGATTGCAATGCCCTTCTCTTGCTCGACGCATCGCTGGAAGACTCCAGTGACACTGCACCTGAAGTCAGCTCTCTGTTGACGATTGTGTATGCTCCGGCTCGGCGTTGGACTTGTCTTGCCTCTGTTTCGTCAGCAGGCAGATCTTGGTTTATTAGGAAGTTGAGGATGGACTGAGCCCATGATGGAGCTGCGACTTCTTCTATTGCCAACACGGCTACTGCGACCAGGGCGGGCGGGCTGGGTGGTGAAATGCTGGAGTCGGCCGCCGCCTGTTGCGTTGGTGCAGTCCCCGGGACGACTACCGCAGTCCCCGAGCCAGGTGTGGCAGTCCCCTGGTCGGGCGTAACTACGGAAGTCCCCGAGCCGCTTACTGACGTCCTCGGGCCGACTATCGAAGTCCCCGGGTCACCTTCTTGGTTCTTCGAGCCGGACCCGGCCGCATCGCGGTCAGGCGGCACGAAGATGGAATCGGACTCTGGAGACGGCTTGATAGACGGCTTGAGGAGGCGTTGCAGTGAGACACCGGTTGGTATTGCCTGCCGAGTGGAGCCTATTCGGGCCAGGGTATCAGTTGGCTCGTTGTCGGCTCGCGGTACGTGGAGGAACTCGCATCCTTCAAAGTACCCGTTGATCTGCTGAACGAGGAAGCGGTAGCTTGCCATATTTGTGTCCTTGGCGTCCCAGTCGCCGGATGATTGCTGGACTACCAAGTCCGAGTCACCGTAACATAGGATCCGGCGTATGCCGAGCTCTTTGGCAAGTCGGAGCCCGTGTATAAGCGCCTCGTACTCGGCCACGTTGTTGGAGGCGGCAAAGTGAATTTGTAGCGTGTATCTGAGCTTGTCGCCTTTGGGAGAGGTGAGGATGACGCCGGCTCCCAAGCCGGTGCACATCTTGGACCCGTCAAAGTGCATGCGCCAATGAGTGGAGTCGGGAGCTGGCGGTAGGTACTGGGTCTTGGCCCAGTCGACGAGGAAGTCGGCCAATGCTTGGGACTTGATGGTGGTGTGAGGCTGGTAGAAGATCGTGTAGGGGGCCAGCTCGATGGCCCATTTCGCCACCCGGCCGGATGCATCTCGGCTGCCTATGATCTCGGCAAGCGGGGCGATGCATACGACCGTGATGGGGTGCTCTTGGAAGTAGGGCTTCAGCTTCTTGGCGGCGAAGTACACGCCATAGCACATCTTCTGGTAGTGCGGGTAGTTATGCTTCGAGGTAGATAGCACCTCGCTCAAATAGTACACCGGCCTCCGGACCGGCTGGGCTCGGCCCTCTTCTGGGCGCTGGACTACGATGACGGTGCTGACCACCCGGCTGGTTGCAGCAATGTAGAGGAGCATCGGCTCTTTCTCAGTCGGCGCCGCCAGGACAGGTAGCATGGCCAGCAGCTTCTTCAGCTCATGAAAAGCTTGGTCGGCTTGGTCATTCCATTCGAAGTGAGTGGTCTTCTTCATAAGGCAGTAGAGGGGGAGAGCTTTCTCTCTGAGCCGGCTGATGAAGCGGTTCAGGGAGGCCAAGCACCCGGTGAACTTCTGGACATCTTGAAGTTTGGTGGGAATCGCCATTCTCTCAATGGCCTTGATCTTTATTGGGTTGCATTCGATGCCGCGTTCGGAGACCAGGAAGCCTAGGAGCTGGTCGGCTGGCACTCCGAACACGCATTTCTCGGGGTTGAGCCTGATCTGGAACCGGAGCAGGTTCTCAAATGTTTCCTTGAGGTCCCCCAGCAAGGTGTCGCGCTTCTCCGTCTTCACCACAATGTCGTCTACGTAGACGTGGGCATTTCTGCCGAGCTGCTTGAGGAGGCACTTCTGCATGCAACGCTGAAAAGTGGCACCGGCATTTCTTAAGCCGAATGTCATGGTCAGGTAGCAGAAAGCTCCGAATGGCGTGATGAAGGCGGTCTTCAGGCGGTCAGCCGGATCTAGCTTTATCTAGTGGTATCCTGAGTAAGCATCCAAGAAACTCAACAGCTCGCATCCGGCCGTGGAGTCTATCACTTGATCAATCCTTGGCAAGGCAAAGGGATCTTTGGGGCAGGCCTTGTTGAGGCTCGTGTAGTCTATGCACATGCGCCACTTGTTGTTCTTCTTTAGCATGAGGACCGGGTTGGCGAGCCACTCTGGAAAGAAAACCTCCATAATGAAGCCGGCTGCCAGAAGCCGGGTTATCTCCTCTCCCACAATCCTTCTTTTCTCCTCCGACAGTCGGAGGAGGGGTTGTTTGACTGGTTTTGCGCCTTCTCAGATGTGTAGCTTGTGCTCGGTGAATTCCTTCGGAACACCCGGCATGTCCTTAGGGGACCATGCAAAGATATCCCGATTCTCACGGAGGAAGTCGGCGAGCTCGCCTTCCTATTTGTTGTTTAGGTTTGCCCTGATTACGGCAAACCTTTCTGGATGCTCGGGGTCAAGAGGTATCTTCTTCGTCTCCTTGGCCGGCTGGAAAGATCCTTGGGCATCACACTCCTTGGGATCGGGGGACAGGGCCGGCTGTTTGCCGGCCATGGCCACGACTCGGTCCAACATCTTCTTTTCTTCGGCAATCACAAGGGACTCGGCCAGCCGGCTGCTGGCTGCAGCGCACTCAGAAGATTTCTTGTAATCGCCGGCTACGGTGAGGATGCCCTTGGCGCTCGGCATCTTTATTTTGAGGTAAGCATAGTGGGGAACAGCCATGAACCTGGCCAAGGCAGGACGGCCAAGCAATGCATGGTAGGGGCTCTCCAGGTCCACCACTTCAAACCAGATCGCTTCTCGGCGGAAATGATCCTTGTCCCCAAAGAGTACATCAATCTTGATCTTGCCAATGGGGGCGCATGACAGGCCAGGTACAATGCCATGGAACACAGTCCGAGTAGGCATGAGTTGCTTCGTCTTGACGTTCAGCTTCTCCAGGGTGTCACGATACAGGATGTTGATGCTGCTCCACCGTCTATCAGCACTCGGGAGAAACGGGCGGCGCGTCTGTCCGTTGCAAGGGTGGCATCCAAAACCAACGCATAAGAGCCGGGAGATGGCATCACCTCTGGGTGGTCGGCCCGGCTCTAGCTGATAGGCTTTTCTGACCAGTGCATGTGCTCGGCGGGGTTGGTAGCGACCATGTTGACTTCTTGGTGCTCTCGACGTCTGCTACGCCGGCCTTCGGGATGGCTTGTAAAGACGACGTAGGCAGCATGCTCGTCGGGGAACTCATCGTGCACAGCTCCGAGTGCTGGCCGAGCGGTCGACGGCTGCGGAGCCGGAGGCGGCGGGCCAGCAGGCGGAGGCGGTGCGATCCCTTCGCCTTTGGAGATTCGGGTGAGCCAGTGGCACTTCCGGGTTGTGTGGTTGGACGGCTTCGCGCCGCTGTGGAACTTGCATCAGGCGTCGAGAGTTTGCTCGCAGGAGAAGGCCGGCTGCCAAGCCGGCCTGCCGCCCTTCTGCTTCTTGGGTGCGGGCCGCCCTTCGGGCTGCTTGTCCTCGACTGTGGCCACCTACCGGCTAGTGGAGAGTGGCACGGGGCCCTTGCGCTTGTGGTCGTTCTGGTACGGGCGTCGGCCGGAGTCCCCGGCCGGCGTCTTGGGTGCCGGGTTGATTACCTTCCCGGACGCGTCTACCCGAAGTTCAGTCTTCATTGAGGAGTCAGCGGTGGCGTACTTGTCCGCTATGACCAGAAGCTCGTCGAGGGTAGTCGGCTCGTCGCAGAGGAGCTTGTGCTTAAGGAGGGTGCCTTCTCGGCACCCGGCGGTGAAGTACTCTATGGCTTGCACCTCGTGCACCCCTTCGCAAGAGTTGCGGAGCTCGGCCCAACGCGTGAGGTAGTCGCGAGTGGACTCGGCAGGGCCTTGTACGCACAAGGAGAGCTGTCTGGGCTTGGGGGCCCGCTTGTAGGTGCTGGTGAAGTTGCGGACGAAGGCCTCCGTGAAGTCTAGCCAGCTGTTGATGCTGTAGGGCCTGAGGCTATTGAGACAAGTCTGCGCCGTGCCTTGCAACATGAGGGGCACGTACTTCACGGCAACGCGCCTGTTGCCGTTTGCTATGCGAACCGGTGTGGAGTAGTCGATCAACCAATCTTACGGCTTCATGGAGCCGTTGTACTTGGGCGTGTCTCTTGGGAGCGAGAACCCTTTGGGGAAAGGCTCGTCGCGGATGCGGGGGCCGAAGCAAGGCGGGCCGACATCATCATCTTCTTCTAGCGCCAGGGATCGCGCTAGGCAGTCGATCCGATGGCGGGCGTCGTTCTCGCCGACTCCTTCACGGAGACCTAGTCGGCCGCTGAGAGTCGGATGTGTGACAGGCGGTGGGGTGGGATATCTTTCCCCACGAGGCGGAGGTGGAGGCGGGTTGCCCCGCCGCTCCACGGCCCGGGGACGGCCTTCTGCGTCTCGCTTGATGGAGGTCCGGGTTCGGCCTCGGCTGGCAGCCGGCTCCTTCTCGTGTCGTGCGCGGGTTTTACCCGCAGTCGGCGTCCGGGACGTCGCGCCGTGCTCTCGGCGCGGGGGAGGGCTTTCTGCGCGGGCGTCGGATTCGTGCCGCTGTGCGGCTGCATCGATTAGTTGCTGGATGCGCCTGGTCATGTGGGGGAGTTCTTCGGCCCCCAGTCTGTCTAGCTCGTCTACGGCCGCCTGGGCGGCACGCAGGTTCTCGAGTGGAGTGGCGTAGACTGGGCGGTCGACTCCTAGCGTGTCGGCGAGGGTAGCACCGCGCTGTCTGACAATGCCGGCTCGGCTTGGCCCGCCTGGGGGCGGCGTGCCAAAGGCGGCGCGGTCGGCTTCGCGCTGGTGGGCCTCGGTGAGGCGTCTCATGGAAGCCAACTTCCGGCCCTCCGCGAGGAGGGCGAGGCGGCGAGCCTTCAGTGCTTCGGCGTCGGCATCGGCCGGGAGGGGGATGGACAAATCGTGGACCACTGCATGCGGGGCGTCGAGGGCGTTCTCGCCAAAAGCGCCGCCGTGGCCAATGACCATCACCTCGGTGGTGGCGCCGTCGCAGCCATCGGCTCGGGGAAGAGGGTCGTTGTAGATCACGACGTCGGTGGGGAAAGCGTCGAGCGAGGCCGTGTCGGAGTCGACAGGCATCGGATCGGTGGAGCCAATAGACTCCAAGTCCACAGCAAGCTCGCCGGAGACGTGGAGCTGGCCGAGGAGGTTGACGAGGTGGTCGGTGCCCGCGTCAGAGGTGAGCTCGTCGGAGATGAGGGTCTTGTCAAGGAGATCGGCGAGGCTGCTCACTGTGCAGACGTTGGCGACGCCTTGCAGCGCGTCGTGGCAAGTGCCATCGGGCGTGCCGGGCTGGCTACGCTCGCTGGGAAGGAAGAGGGTTCCCGTCCAGAACAGGTCTCCGGACGACGGTGCACCTGGCCCCACGGTGGGCGCCAAATGTCGGGTGGTAGGTGCGACATATGCCAACGGGTGGCTTATCATTGTGGGAGCCAGTAAGACGTCGCCGGTGCCTGGAAGCGGGATGAGGCGAAGACATGCACGCCGGCGAATCTTACCCAGCTTCGGGGATCTCCGTGGAGATAACACCCCTACTGCTGCTCTGCGGGGTCTCCGCATGATCACTAGATGAACGAGTGGCTACAAGATGCTCCTTGAGCTGTTTTGCGAGAAGAAGAAGAAGGGCACGGCTAGCTCTCCTCTCCTCTCTATGTGGTGTCTAAAACTAGCACCGGTCAACCCTTTGCATGGGTGCCCCGGGGGTTTATATAGGCTCACCCCCCGGGGGTACAATGGTAATCCGGCTGGGCGTGGGCCCCAGCCGTCTGTGTCTACGCTCGCCGGCTTCTGCGCCGGCTGGTGGGGCCCGCCGGCTGGTGGGTCCCGCCGGCTGCCGGCTCCTTGGTTGACAGGCAGGCCCCACTGTCCAGGGCCTTGTCGGTGGCTGGTTACTGTTGCCTCAACCTAGTGATGAGGGCTTCGCCGAGGTGGGCATGGCTACAGTGCCGCCGCCCGGTGGGCGACCGCTGTAGCCTCACCGCGTCTTGTCTCCTTAATGGGGCGTCTCCTTCGAGGGAGGAGGCAAGCCGGCCGTGGGGAGCCGGCCCCATCTCGGGCCGACTGGGGGAGGCCTGGCCGCCTTAGGGTGTCTCTTTGCCTGAAGGGGCCCACCGCCCGTGGGCTGCGCTGGCAGCCCGTCGTGGGTGACATCAGGGTCAACATGGCAACAGTGCCGCGCCGGACGGGTCAGGGCCACCCCGTACGGCGCACTGTGCCAGGCGTGCTCCGGGATTCGGGGGCGGCAGGCTTTACTGTAGCCACGCCCCGTTACATCGCCGTTATGTGGATGCAGACTTCGAGGGTACAATCTTGACCGCTTTGTGGGAGCCGGCCTCTTGAAGTCGGCCTTCTTGTGGCCGGCTTCTCGGAGCCGGTCCTCCCGCGGCTTTCTTCATGATAGTCGGCCTGGGAGACAGCCGGCAAGGGGAAGGTGGCCCCACGTCTTGGATTCTTGAGGGCTGGATCTGCTCGTAATTTTTTCAGAAGGGCCAGGGGAGCCGGCTAGGCTACCCGTGGTCATTTACTCCGACAGCTACAGTCCGGCACTCGCCTAAGTTTGAAAAAATCCTACCGAGTGGAGAGCAATCCTCCCACTCGGGGGCTTAGCTGCAGTCCAGTACTCGCCTAAGTTCTCTCACTTGGAGACTTAGCTGCAGTCCGGCACTCGCCTAAGTTTGAAAAAATCCTACCGAGTGGAGAGCAATCCTCCCACTCGGGGGCTTAGCTGCAGTCCAGTACTCGCCTAAGTTCTCTCACTTGGAGACTTAGCTGCAGTCCGGCACTCGCCTAAGTTTGAAAAAATCCTACCGAGTGGAGAGCAATCCTCCCACTCGGGGGCTTAGCTGCAGTCCAGTACTCGCCTAAGTTCTCTCACTTGGAGACTTAGCTGCAGTCCGGCACTCGCCTAAGTTCGAAAAAATCCTACCGAGTGGAGAGCAATCCTCCCACTCGAAGGCTTAGCTGCAGTCTAGTACTCGCCTAAGATTCTCTCACTTGGAGACTTAGCTGCAGTCCGGCACTCGCCTAAGTTTGAAAAAATCCTACCGAGTGGAGAGCAATCCTCCCACTCGGGGGCTTAGCTGCAGTCCAGTACTCGCCTAAGTTCTCTCGCTTGGAGACTTAGCTGCAGTCCGGCACTCGCCTAAGTTTGAAAAAATCCTACCGAGTGAAGAGCAATTCTCCCACTCGGGGGCTTAGCTGCAGTCCAATACTCGCCTAAGTATCTGAAAATCCTACCGAGTGGTGAGCAAGCCTCCAAGTGGGAGGCTTAGCTGCAGTCCAGTACTCGCCTAACTATCTGAAAATCCTACCGAGTGGTGAGCCAGCCTCCCACTTGGAGGCTTAGTTGCAGTCCAGTACTCACCTAAGTACGAAACACATCTGAATCCTCAAGGATGACGAGGTGCAGGTCGACTGCCACCTTCTCCGTGAGAGCTTCGCCACAAATACAATGTGCGCTCCATCCTACTCTGCAGTAACGAGGTGCAGGTCGACTGCCACCTTTTCCTTGAGAGCTTCACCACAAATACAATGTGCGCTCCGTCCCGCTCTGCAATAGTAAGATGCAGGTCGACTACCACCTTCTCCTTCGGAACTGCGCCACAAATACAAAAGTTGTCTCGAATGAAGAACGATTCTCACTCGACGGGGGATTCATGAAGATATTTAACGATAAACCAAGTTCAGATAAACCCTAAAGGTTCCAGACCACAGATCGAAGTGCTCGGGCTTTCATCCTGAAAGAGATTAACGGTTACAAAAACCACTCGGCATCCCAAGGCAAATTTAAGGTGAGGCATAAAAGTTTGTTCACTCCACGGGAGGAGGACTAGCAGGCTCGACGAACTCGTCCAGGTCGACGCCGTCGGCGATCCGAGTGGCTGGAGCGATGAAAGTCTCCATAAAAGATCGGAAGTCATGCTTCTGAGTGTTGGCGACCTTGATTGCCGCTAGCTTATCTTGACGCACCTCCTTGCAATGGACGCGAACCAGAGACAGGGCCACATCAGCTCCACACCGGGCAGAAGATTTCTTCCATTCCTGCACTCGATCAGGGATTTCGTTAAGTCGAGTCATCAGGGACTCGAGATCATTCTGGGGCGTGGTCTCTGGCCAAAGTGCCGGGTCGATCCGCGACATGGCGACCATCAATCGAGCCAAGTAGTCCACGACACCGTCGATGCGGGATTCCAGTCGGAGCAGATTCATGGCAGTTTCATCTTTTATGGGAGAATTGATTGGGTCCAAACCTGGCTCAATCCGCCCAGTCTCCTCCTCGAAGTTCTGGCAAAACTCTGCATTCACGAGGATAAGTCAATTTTCGTACACTGAGTTGACATAAAAAAATCAGTCGGAACAAAATGTGCACCTTCAAGCTTGATGAACAACTTCTTGGCAAGGCTCCTCAGATAGCTCTCCAGATCGTCCCTCCTGCGAGCAATGCTTTCCATCTTCTCGCCCAGGATGAGATTCTCCTTCTTCCAGCGCGAGCACTCCTTGTTGGCGTCATTCAGAGCAGATTTCAGCCTGGTATTCTCTTCTTCCAACTGGCCGACCGAAGCCAGTTTCTGTTCAGCTAGAGCGGTTCTGTCATTAGCCTCCTTTCGAGCAGCATCCAAATCCTGATCCTTCTTCGCCAAAGCTTCTCTCAGTTTTTCTACAAAGAAATGATGCCTGATTCAGAAAGAGCAGAAGGGTATTCAAGCCTAAGACAGACCAGTCGACAAATTCGTTTTACCAGTGGTGTCGTCCTTGACCCTTTGCAGCTCTGTCTTGGCCAGCTCCAAGTCAAGGTTCAGTTGGATCTGCTGCTTCTCCAAGACAGCAAAGCGAGCTCCAAGATCACAAGATTTCTGAAATCAAAGGGGAGAAGTTATTTTTATAGCAAAAAACAACAAAGTTAATAAGTACTAAGGCTACGGTCGACTGCCCGCAGTCCACCATAGCCTCGGGGACTACACCCAGTGGGTGCACTTTGCGTGCCCCCACCGGTTCTGATCCCACTCGACCGGCCCGCCGGAGTCGAGTGCAGGGAGTAAAAAAAGAGAAGAAGAGAGAAAGAACTCAGACCACAGTCAACTGCCAGCAGTTGACCGCGGTCTCGGGGACTACATCCAGTGGGTGCACTTGGGGTGCCCCCACCGGTTCTGATCCCACTCGACCAGACCGAGTGGAAGAGACAAACTATCAGTTCGGTTTACACTCGACAAAATGCAAAGACTACAGTCGACTGCCCGCAGTCCACCGTAGTCTCGGGGACTACACCCAGTGGGTGCACTCAGCGTGCCCCCACTAATTCAAAGTTCAACCAATGCACCCAGTGGGTGTACTAACGCAAAGATTTTCGGAGCAAAGATTTTCGAAAAGAGTCTTCAGATATCATATCCTAACAGAACAAGCGGCGACCAACTAACCTGAACGTTGCTTTGGAGAGCCAAGCTGGCGTCGTAGGCAGCCTTACTAGCGTCCCGCACCATCTTCATTTTCTCCATCATGACGCCCACCTGGCGTATCGCTTCCCTGGTAGCATTCACTTCGTCTTCTGGGACATGATGGGTCACAAAAACTGAAGGTGGGTCGATAGGGGCCTGAGCAGTCGACGAAGAAGGCAAGGCACTCGACAGTGGCATGACAAAGGTAACAGAACCCCGATTGGCGTTGCCAGTGTCCTAAACGACTGGTTCTGCCCTCGGCGTCGACTGTAGCGCCTCGCTTGCAGGAGCTTGCCTATTCTTCCTCGTCAAAGACCTCTCGGGCTCTTCATCATCATCGGGGAGGTCAATAATGTTGGGAGCTGTGCAAAGTTCAATTCCCAAAATCACGTCACCCAATGATGCACATTGCAGTTGAATCGACCGAACAAAGACAGTATGGCAGAAATCATACCCAGATTAGAAGTGACCGCATCCTCCATCACCTCATCATCGTCCCTGTAAGCTGAGGTCCCGGAAGTGGCAGCGCTGACAGTTCCAAAGTTCGTCCAGTTAAAACAAGAAAAACAAACAGCACGGAGCATCGAGTGAATACAAAGAGAGACACTCATGCGGAAGCAACGGGGATATCAATCTTGATCCTCGGCAACGCCTTTCGAGTCTTCGGCTCTGCAACTTTGGGGTGCTTTGGCGCCTTCTCAGTCGGGGTTGGTAAAGAGATCCGAGGACGCTTCAAAGACTGACCAGCCTGAGGAGTAGCCTTTTCGCGGGCGCTCGATCGTGCTTGGTCAAGCTTGGATCGCCTCTCCCTGCGAGGGGGCGACTCGACTTCTTCTCCATCGCTTGAGTCGTCGCTTCCTCCATCCCCTTCACCATCGGAAGTCCACTCGCCACTGTCGCCGCCACTCGCCTCGCCTTCCAGAGCTTGCTCTTGCTCTCCATTGGGCATTGAATACATTTTAATAATGGCCTGAAAGAAAGCAGGGAGAACAAAGTCAGTCGACGCAGTATAGGCAGCTGCGCAAGTGAATTCAGATTACAAGCAAAAACTCATAATCAGACCTTCTCTGGTGCATGAAACTGGTCGAATGGGGGAACTCTCCTGGCTCCCCTGGGGTTATCCTTGTTTCCGGCAATGCCCGACAGCCACTTCTCCAGTGTGTCGTCATCGACCTCCTCCGGGTGAATCCGACTGGAGTCTTCAAGACCCGAATACATCCACATCGGATGGTCTCGGGCTTGAAGAGGCTGGATGCGCCGCTGGAGGAAGACCTCCAAGAGATCCATACCGGTGACCCCGTCACGGATAAGCTGGACCACTCGCTCGACCAGCACCCTCACCTGTGCTTTCTCCTCCGGGAGCACCTTCAAAGGGGATGGTTTCCTCACTCGGTCCATGGTAAAGGGAGGGAGGCCAGTCGACTGCCCTAGCGTCGACTGGTCTTTACAGTAAAACCAGGTCGACTGCCATCCGTGAACTGAGTCGGGAAGAATCATGGCCGGAAAGGAGCTTTTCCCTCTCATCTGGATACCAAGACCCCCACACATCTGGATCACTTGGGTCCTCTCGTCACTCGGATTAGCCTTTTTCACTGTCTGGGAGCGACAAGTGAAAATATGCTTGAAAAGACCCCAGTGAGGCCGGCAACCCAGGAAATTCTCACACAAAGAAATGAAAGCGGCGAGATAAACGATTGTGTTGGAAGTAAAATGGTGGAGTTGTCCCCCAAAGAAGTTCAGAAATCCTCGAAAGAAAGGGTGAGGAGGCAAGGAAAATCCACGGCCGACGTGGGTGGCAAGAAGAACGCGCTCACCCTCCCGGGGTTGCGGCTCGGATTCCTTCCCCGGAAGCCGCACCGAGTCATAGGGGATCAGCCCTCCCTCGGCCAGGTCGTCGAGGTCTTCTTGGGTGAGCTTCGAGTGGATCCAGTCGCCCTGGATCCAGCCCTTCGGCAGGCCGGTTCGCGAGGAGGATCCGCCCCGACTGGTCGCCTTCCCCTTCGACCTCGCCGTCGCCTTCTTTGCCCGCTCCAGAGCCACTGTCTTCTCCTTCCCCATCATCGCCGGCGAGACGCGTACGGAACGGTGGTGCGAGGGCGAGAGCGAGCGCAGCGGAGGAGCGTGAAGAGGAGAAGAGATAATGGGGACGCACTGTACCGGAGACCCCGGTCCAATGCCTTATATGAGGCCGCTTCCGAGTGGCTGACTGGTAGGCCCGGGCGATTCTGTCAAATCCCGTAACAATCGCGCGCGCGATACGTGGCGAAGAAGGTGGCGCGTGAATTGAGGCGGCTCCGCTCTATCCCATCTGATTACTGCGGCCTCCCTCGTCCCGCGCGCTTCCTAAAATTCGGATCCCACGAAATCTACGGGCAGCGGAACAACTTGTCAGACCAAAGGTCTCCTTCGCACCGTCACTCGGAGCCTTTCAAGTTAAGAAACTCACTCGGCAAAAACCTAAGAATGGATCAAGGCGACTAGAAAGGAAGTCGCTGCCATCGCTCAGGTTCATTGATCCGAAACAAGAAATGCTCATGGCATGAACAATGAGTCGGAGAAGTGCTCAATCCCTTTCCCACTCAAACCTCAACCCATTCGGGGGCTAATGATGAAGCTATGTACCTAGGGTAGGGGCATGGGCCTGTCCAAACTGACCTACCCAAGGACATCTCCAGAAGAAATCATCTTTCAATCGACTTGGAGGTGTTCCACTCGACAGACTCAAAGATACTCGAGCAAGAAGCAACCACTCGACCAAGACCAAGCCACTCGACAGTCAGGAGACCTAAAGGCACTCCGCATGCTAACGGTCGGTTATTAAGTAGCTTTTATGGTCATCATAGCACTTTATTACTAGCGTTACCAGTAACGCCCTGCCTTAATGTACATTGAACCCTTTGTAACGTGGGCTGGCTGGGGTCCTCGCGCACTCTATATAAGCCACCCCCTCCTCTGAGACAAGGGTTCGCACCCCTGTAATTCATACATGCATAATCCAGTCGACCGCCTCCGGGCTCCGAGACGTAGGGCTATTACTTCCTCCGAGAAGGGCCTGAACTCGTAAACCTTGCGTGCTTACAACTTCTCCATAGCTAAGATCTTGCATCTCCATACTTACCCCCCTACACTACTGTCAGACTTAGAACCACGACACCAGACACGCGAAATGCCCGTGGTACCCCTGAACCGAAAGAACCGCCTCAAATCGGTGGGGGTACTTCCGTAACTTACCCCACATTTCAGACAAGCGCGTCTCTAAGCCATGGTTCCCCACTGCCATCCCATCCGCCCACCCATTTGTACACCGAGGCCGCGAAAACCCGCGACGAAACCCCACACCATGCTCCATCCGCCACCCAGCCGGAGCCTCTTCCCCAACGACGCCGTCCACAGCAACACCTCGACGTCCCTCATCCACCGTACCGGATGAGGATCCGTCGTCGATCTCATCGTCCCGCCGGTTCAGCCACCCCGTCCTCCACCTCCAAGGAGCTGCCCCGACGTTCCCCTCGTCTTTCGTGCCACCTCCATTCCCACACCGCCATCTTCACCTACACCACCGGAAGAGCATCATCATCACCGTTTCCTCGGATGAAGCTGCGGCCTAATTGGCACCACCAAAGAGGTTGTACACTAATCGCCGCATTTTCTTCTTGATTTGATCTCACGGTGCTGCCGGCGCTCGGTCCTGAGCCGACACGGCGTGGCTCCATCCACGGCGGCGTCACCGGCCACTTCCTCCATGGCGTCGCTCCCTCGGCGGCGATGTCCACATCAGTAGGACCTGTTGCTGCTTTAGCTCTCGCTCGCGCTGCTGCTCTGCTCTTGCTCTCGGTCCCCTGCCTGGTCTGCTCTTGCTATTGCTCTTGCTCGCGCTGCTGCTCTCGCTCTTGCTCTTGCTTGAGATGCTGCTCCGATTTAGCTACACTTCAGTCGACTGAATCGACTTTTGGGTCAGTCAATTTTCAGGTGGTGGGGGGGGCTCGCCAGGGTGAAGGAAGAACCAGCCGCGGCGGGGAGGGGGGCTCGCCGGAGAGATACCCCACTACCTATCTTAGGGTTCAGGATGGGGGCGGTGGTCGCCGGCGGTGGCGGGGCGTTGGCGGGGTGGTGGCGTGGGGATCGCCGGAGAAAAAGCTCGGCGCGGGGTGGCCTAGAGGGATGGTCGGGGCGGCGGCAGACCGGCGGTGGGGAGTGTTTTCGGGGAGGGCGGGGCGGCGCACCGCCGGCCGCGGGCGGCGGGGGGCTGCTGTTTGGCCAGCTCAGGGGGTGGAGGTTGAAGACGAACCGCAGGCCCTTGATTTCGTATCCAACGGCTGCAAAATCGACTGGCCAGAGATGAAAAAGTTAGTCGACCGACGTGTAGCCTCACCTTGCTAGTGCGTTCAGTTTCGACAGCAAAATTCAGTTTCGACAGCAAAATTCAGTTTCGACGGTTAAGTTCAGTTTCGACAGTTAAGTTCAGAGATGAGCGGTTGATGTATTTTACATCTAGCACTTTGTGGTTATGTATTTTACGTCATGTATTGGAGATGCTATTAGAATTCCACTCAGGTTAACATTGTTCATTGTCTCTCTTGTCCTGCTTCAGCCTCGGCGTCGTACAACTCACCGGAGCTGCTCCAACGACGAAACCCTCCATCACAACGGAGCAGTACCTCAGGCTCCATCTCCAGACGCCTAAGATCTTCTTCCCCTCCTCTGACAGCCAAGTCAGCCGGAGCATCCTCACCGGCCAACCCAATCACGCTGAGATTGACATGGCTTCGCCAAAGAGGTTCTACACTTGTTGCATCTCTTTTTTACTCTACATGTTATATATATTGTCCACTAAGCACTCGTAGTAACGGGAAATACGATTATTTTATCCTAGTATATGACAAGCAGTGAGGTACCAGGCAACTTAGCTATCCGTGATGGACTCTCTTGAACGCCATCATTATTTATCTGTGCGCGTTTCAGCTGTGCATTTGTCGATGGGCCTGGGAGTTGAGCTAGTATGGCAGTGGCCTGGGTCCAAAGTAATATAAGTAGCACAAAAACATTTTTTAGTGTAGGATTTTCCTTGCTCAAGCCTGCCTACTAGAATCGCTAGTGCTTGAAAGGAAAAGTGAATGAAAAACATCGGAATTGGAAAGTTTCCTATGGTACTACTTTTCATGAATTTGGTGCAAAGGAATGGAGCAAAGGAAAACTGTAGGATTTGTTCCTTTAGTGTCTCCTTGAAAGAAAAACCGTAGGAATTCTAATTTCCACTTCTCCTCCTTTTCATATTCCTATTCATCAAGCACAAGACTAAGAGATAGTAGCATAATAGCATTATAACCATACATTTTCTTGTGGTTTGACTTAATCTCACCATGCTTTTTTGCATCCTCTGATCTTCCAATTGTTGTGAATCAAACACCCAGATTGGCAGAAATCCTGTGTTTTTAAATTCTCTGTTTTGCACGTGCATTCCTATCCTATTCCTGTCTATTTCCTATCCCTGCATTGTTAGAATCCTCAAATTCAAACAAGCCCTTACTCAATTACTTCTGTTACAGATATGTGTCAAAGAAAACCTTGTGTGGTTTGTCCTGCTCCTGCGGCGCTGTGTTCCACCCCAGCTCAGCTGCTCCAACGACGGAAGGGTTCACCACAGCAGGGATCCGCTCTCCAGACTGTCTTTCGCCGCCTCAGATCTTCTTCCCCGCCGCCGGCAGCCACGGCAACTGCATTACCATCATCAACTGAGCAGATGACCTTGAGGACTACACGGGTCCGCAAGAGAGGTCGCACTCTTCCGTGTCTGCTTACATTATGTGTCGCTTAATATGATGACATGCTACATTATCATCGTGTTCACCTATTAGACTCCGAGTCAGTTCCAAACTAATGCTGAAACTTGAGTTTTTAAATGGTTGTGGGGTACATATTGGGGCAGCAATCAGTACTATCTGTCTACTATCTGGTTAATCTCCGGTGTCTACTATGAGTTTCATGTTGGGTGCAAACAAACATTAAAGGAGCCATTATCTGTATTTTTTAACTAAAGCTATTATCTGCCTGCTATCATTGGTTTTGGGTCTATCCACAGTTTGCTACCATCACTCTGGATTTGTGCATGCACTCCTTACATAATCTCACTATGTTTTATTCCTATGCATGCCAGTTATTGTACACAATGGAACTGATCATGTAGAGCAAAAGAGACGAGCCTTGCGTGGCAATAAAATTTCATGCAGACGTCGTTCCATGGTGGGCGCAAAGGCAGCCCCCCTCCACCCATTTCGGATCGTAATCAAGAGGAAGATAACTGTTATGAGGGGGATTCAGAAGGACAAGACCACTCCTATTTACCCCATGAGGTCTTCGCTCTAACTTGGCATGCTGATGTTGGTAATATCATGCATATGGTGCCTTGCATTGCTTACTGTATACATTAAAGATGCCATCTGCTTAGTTTAGACATGCTTTGTGTCAATGCCATCTGTTTAGTTTCTTTATCGTATATGTGAATCATGCAATGCCATCTTGTCTAGCCAGACATCATATATGTGAATTTTGCAATGCCACCCTGGTTAGCCAGTCATCTTATATGTGAATTATATCATGCCATCATTTTTTATTACGTGTTAAATTTTTCAACAACTTTAGTACATTCAATTACTCTTCCTGTGCATCAGCCATTTGGCACGGTCATGGAAAAATCTGGAGTGGAAACAAGGTCTTCAGAGCAGACAATGCTATCTGACGAAGCGCATGTCTTGCTGGTTACTGATAGCTCCTCAGAGGAGGATTCAGAGATAGATGACCAGTCATATTTCCCCCCCGAGGTGCATGCCCTAACTTGGCAGGGTTATGTTGCTCATATCGTGCGGATGGTATCTTGCATTGCTATGTCATTTGCTTAGTTTAGACATGATTTGTGTGAATGCCACATGTTTAGTGTCTAATTACCATATATGTGAATTATGCAATGCCATCTTGTTGCAAGACATTATATATGTGAATTATGCAATGTTATCTTGTTGCAAGGCATTATGTATGTGAATTATGCAATGCCATGCTGTTTAGGCAAGCGTCATATATGTGAATTATATCATGCTGTCCTTTTTTTGTATTTCTCATTGCTTCTGTCGACAATATTTGTATATTCAACTGCTCTTCCTGTGCATCAGCCATTTGAATTGGTGATGGAGAAATCTGGAGTGAAAACAAGGTCTTCAGAGCACACAATGCTACCTGCTGAAGCAGATATCTTGCTGGTTACAGATAGCTCTTCAGAGGAGGATTCAGAGGCAGATGACCAGTCCTATTATCCCCCTGAGGTGCATGCTCAAACTTGGCAGGGTTATATTACTCATATAATGCATATGTTGTATTGCAATGCTTAGTTTTTACATCATATACACAATATTGAATGCCATCTCCTTAGTTGACACATCATATATGTGATTGCCCTCTGCTCACTTCCTTAGTATATAAATCATATATTTGAATTATGTCATGCTATGATGTTTACATAGACAGCATGTATCTGAATTATGGCATGCCAACCCATTTTCTAAAGACATAATATAGTTATATCATCTCATCCTGTTTACATAGTCATCATATTTAAATTATGTCATTCTATCCGTGAATTATATCATGCCATCATGTTTCCATCGACGGCATGTTTGTGATTTATGGCATGCCAACCACTTTAATAGACACATCGTATAGTTATATCATGTCATCCTGTTTACATAGTCATCATATTTTGAAGTATGTCATTCTATCCTGTTTAGTTAGCCATCATACATGTGAAATTGTGTCATGCTATCCTGTTTAATTAGCCATCATATATGTGAAATTATGTCCTGCTATTCTGTTTGCTTAGACAACATAAATGTGAATTATTTCATGCCCTGTTTTCTTCCCTACTATCCATTGCACCTGTCTATCTTACAATGTTTGTACATTCAATTACTTTTCTTATTTATCAGCCATTTTAATTGGAGGGAGTGATGGCAGTATCTGTGGGAGTAAAAACACGGTCTTCAGAAAAGATCGTGCTACCTATTGATGCAGGTAGAACCACGGTTGTACTTGCCCAAGAACCAGCCCCACCACACATAACCCACACTCATGCAGATTGTACCCCTACCCAGTTGGACAGAGAACCAGCTACACCCCTTCTAACCCCAACCCCAGCAGATAGACACCCAGTTCCCGTTGACACAGCACCGTCTCCACCACAGAGCACCCAAACATGAGCAGTTAGTAAGGCAATTGCAGTACCCAAATCACGAGGACCACCACTCCGAACCAGAAGTCAACGCTTAAAGTAGTAGAAGAATTATTCTCAGGTCAGGTTCAGTAGTTATGGTTCATACTACTTTGCTCTTGCATCACTGTATTTACTGATACCAACTAATTTCAAATTTGAAGGATGTAATTGAAACTCCAATGGCGCAACAGGTATGTTTTAAACCTGTTTCTTCAACGTGTTTGGCTGTTTGCTGTTGTAACTTGCTCTATGTTGATTTCAGTTTCAGTTGAATAAACAGTTATGTTCTCATGCCATGCACATTACAAGTGTTGTTATTGCTGTGTAGTTTCCCACACTTATATTCTGTCTATGCTGCTTTGTCTTAAATAGATATGATTCGAACTGTATCTATCTTGATTTGGCAACATAAACTAGAATGATATAGACCATACAATGACCATACTACATAGATATATGTTTGTTTCATGTTGTTATCCTGTCCACCTTACTACTGAACTGGTAAACCTGAGATGTGTTTGTTTGTTTCTCTTTTAGAACGCGGATAAAATATTGGAGAAGAGTACCCTGTTATGCAATGGTAAAGGAAGTAATGCAGATAAGGTTCAAGATAGTGAGACATCCTTGTTGGTCTCCAAGAAAGCTGATAAAAACTATATTGAAGACACTGAGACAACCCCAAAGTCCTGTCTTGATGTAGTGTTCGAGTTACTGGCTACCACTGCTGGCACCAGCTCTTCGAACTCGTTGCCTGAATCAGTTCGGCTTCTTGAGTCTCAACTTCAAGTTGAAAGACATCGATCAGATGTTATGCGACAGGAAGCCAAAGGACTGAGGAAGTACCTGTAGAATTCAGATGCATACTTTCTGGTGCAACAGCAAGCGCTGGAGGACTTAAGCGCCAAACAAGAGAAAGTTAATAAGCTTGTTAAGCATCTTGCCAGCATTATGGGTACCCAGGATATTGTTTCTTGAGCTCTTCTGAAGTGGTTTCAGTTCTGGACTTGTTTTGCTGCGGCGTTTATATGCTGTTGTGTTCCCTATATTTGCACTAGTGGCGAACTTTGATGCCCAGTGGATGTAATATGTGTAATAGCCGTGATAGCCTAGTGTAAGTTGCTTGCTTATTTATTTCCTTGTTATCTTGTTTATTTGTTTGCTTGTAGTCAGTGCAGTTCTTTTTCTGTGGTTTGCTAGTGGCTGCAATAACCTACTTTTTAAAACTAGGCCACAATAACCATGGGCTAATATTTATTGTAGTGACACTGGGCCTCCTACGGGCCGTAGAAACTGTGGGTCTTCTATGGGCCGTATAAACAGTGGGCCTTCTACGGGCCGTAGAAGCAGTGGGCCTTCTACGGGCCGTAGAAACAATGGGCCTTCTACGGGCCATATCATCAATGGGCCTTCTACGGGCCGTATCATCAATGGGCCTTATACGGGTCGTATGATTGATTGGCCAAACATGGGCCGAACAGACCGCATTCTGGCCGTAAATGGGCTAGAGTTGGAATCATCCGTTCATGGGTTGACCATAACGGGCCATCGTTAATAGGTTGTATTTGATGATGCTATGAAAACGGCCCAACGTATTAACGGACCACAAACGGGCCGACTTTAACCACGGGCTGAATTTGGCCCATAAGCAGAAAATGACAGTAATGGGCCGTAAGTAAACGAATGCTGGAAATGAGCCCAAGAATAAACGGTCTCTGAAGAAGGCCAGAAGATAACATGGGCTGGAAACGGCCCAACGGTATAACGGGCCGTTAATGGGTATAAAGTGATACACTGTTCATCACGAGCCAGTTTCACCACGGGCCGTTAACGGGTGTAAAGTGATACACTGTTCATTACGGGCCAGTTTCACCACGGGCCGTTAACAGGCCAAGAGTTACATAGGGCCTCATATGGGCCGAAAGACGTCATGGGCCATACATGGGCCAGAAGTGAAAACGGGTTGGAATCATATTGGATGGCCCAGATGACACTACTGGGCCTAATTCGGATAGGGCGTAACGGGCCTTGGGTTAGCGGGTTGTAAATGGGCTATATTCGAACAGGCCGTTAACAGGCTTTCCATGGGGTCGGCCCGCCAGCTTTTGACCAAGTCAAACGGGCCGGCCCGCCAGCTTTTGACCAAGTCAAATGGGCCGGCCTTTACACAGGAATGGGCCTCTGTTGGGTCGTGCCACGTGTTGACGTATCATAGGCGCCTATCTGACCCACTGACGAGCTGACACGTGTTTCGTCCGGCCAATAAGAATTTTACACGTGGAAATTTCCCATTGGTCGGGGCTGTTAACGGGTTATCGGATCCAAAACCCGACCCGGTAGCTTAACGGCATTCCGTTACGGTGGATGCCACGTGTCGGTCACCCTTGACGAAAGCACTTCTGTGACGCGCGATTTATCGTCATGGAAGTGGACACTTCCATGATGATAAATTTCGTAATGTCATGGAACACTTCTACGACAGCACAAGTATGACTATCTTGATTCTGTCATAAATTTTTCATGGATGTACATGCATGACAAAAAAGCGACCTACTGTGACAAACACGTATCATCACGGAAGTGTATTTTTTTGTAGTGTACTCCGGGATGAAAAGTAGGAAGTTGAACCAACGATGAAAAGAATTTGAAAGATCTTGAAGAAAGACATATGACTGATGATAAACCATTCTTACGCCAAACTTGGAGAAGAATTTGAGAAGCTCCAGGAAAATAAGAAGAGTCAGGTAAGATCTTGGGAAAAGACCTGTGGGTTAGGGACCACTCAAAAGAAACACCGTAGAACGATTTAAAAGAGAGAATGCACCGGTTGAATTCAATGGCTAGAATGAGATAACATCCTCGAAAGAGCTTGAATGAAAGCAGAGTGGAAACAGGAATCTTTGAGATATCTTCAGCACTTCGGAATAATAGAATGGCGAGAAGTGGATGATTATGAGAAGCACCGGTCATGGGAAAGGCATTAGAAACGAGGAAAAAGGGATATGATCAACACCAAATCCTTGAATTGAATCCACCGGAGAAGAAAAGAACGAAGAATGATGAACTAGAAGCTCCGTTAGTATCTTCCTGAGAATCACCGGATAAGAACATTGAAGAAAAAGAATGGAGAGACTTCACATGAATAAAAAATGGATACTTGATTAAGAAATCTGAGTCCTTGAAGAAACAAGGGTGGGAGAGCGGGAAAAACAAAGACAACTTGGAACGGATGAAGCAAACACCATTGAGAAGAACTGATAATTGATCTTACGAATGTTGAAGTGATCGGATCCACTTAAAGAGAGACACACCGGTTCAGATGAAATTGAGATGGCAAACTCGAAGATCAAGAAGGATTAGTATTCACATAGGAGTATGAGAACACCACTTGGAAAAGGTATGGAATCAACACTTGACTTCGAAGCAACTCGAATACCACAGCTGAAAACAAAACAAAGATTGGCTTGCAGAATAAGCCGGGACAAACATATGATAGAGATTTCGTCCGAAGTTTTCGTGGTGGGGCCCATACGGGCTCGATCGTACAGCACCATCATGTACAAGGTAGTGCACATGACATACGAAGCGTCCCTGAGTCAGCATAGCCAAGGACTCTTTAAGACACAACGAGACCACTATAAAACCAACCTTGGATAGGCGGACCACTAGACGTCGAACCCCAATTTCATATCATACATCTATCGGAAAGATATCCTAAGAGCTACTTGAATTCCCACTTATAAACTCCTGAAATTTTACGGTTATGCAATCAAGTGTTGGGGATACACATAACCAAGAAATCTTCGGAAATCATTTACCTCAACCTTCGAAAAGCATACGTTATACGAGTTATGGCAATACTCCCGAACTCCCACCCTAGTACTGGGTGGCGTCGAGGTTATCTCACCAACAACTGCATAAAAGAGATTTTCGATGTCGGCGAAACTCAGGTATTCCAGAATTGCAACGATAAAATTGTGAGGACAACACCTCGGAGCTCAACTCCCCGGGACACTGCCACAACCCCTAAATGTCAGGAGGCACCAAGAACAATGTTCTCGTCACAAAACCATCGGAACGATACCAAGATACCCGCGTGATACTAAATTTTTTTTAGTGAAATTTGAGAAGAGAAGAGTCAAAACTCTACATCAGGATGCCTCACCAGAGAGACGAAGGAACTGAGGAGTAAAAATAATCCTACTCTCTGATATATATAATCCTAAAAGACTCAAAATATTTTTCTAGACTCAACAACGCCAACGATTTGATCAAGCAGGGGGATCCTAAGTCGGGGAAGGCTCTGATTACCAACTTGTAACACCCACGATGCGGCTATATCTCACACGTGTCGGAGCACGACTTAGAGGCATAACCGCATTGTAGGCAATGTCGCAAGAGGGGTAATCTTTACACATCCCATGTACTGAATAAGAAAGAGGTACAGAGTCGGCTTACAATCGCCACTTCACACAATACATGAATATAGCATTACAATCATCCAGATACGATCAAGGTCCGTCTACGGAACCAAAATAAAAGAAGACTACCCCTAATGCAAAAGATCCCCGATCGCCCCGACTGGGATCCACTACTGATCAATGGAAATGAAACAACACGATGAACAAGATCTTCATCGAGCTCCTCCTTGAGCTCGGTCGCATCTCCTGCACGGTATCATCGGCACCTGCAACTGGTTTTGGAAGTAATTTGTGAGTCACAGGGACTCAGCAATCTCACACCCTCGCGATCAAGACTATTTAAGCTTATGGGTAGGAAAAGGTATTTGAGGTGGAGCTGCAGCAAGCACTAGCATATATGGTGGCTAACTTACGCAAATGAGAGTGAGAAGAGAAGGCAAGGCATAGTCGTGAACTAGAAGTGATCCTGTAACTACTTACGTTCAAGCATAACACAAGAACCGTATTCACTTCCCGGACTCCGCCGGAAAGAGACCATCACGGCTACACACGCGGTTGATGCATTTAATTTAAGATAAGTTTCAGGTTTTCTACAACCGGACATTAACAAATTCCCATCTGCCCATAACCACGGGCATGGCTTTCGAAAGTTCATAACCCTGCAGGGGTGTCCCAACTTAGCCCATCACAAGCTCTCACGGTCAACGAAGGATATTCCTTCTCCCAAGACGACCCGATCAGACTCGGAATCTCGGTTACAAGACATCTCGACAATGGTAAAACTAAACCAGCAAAGCCACCCAGATGTGCCAACAAATCCCGATAGGAGCTGCACATATCTCGTTCTCAGGGCACACCGGATGAGCCAGACGTCGGGTTGGCATAGACCCTGGTTGCCCAGGGGGCGCCGGACATCGCTCAGGTTGGACCAACACTTAGAGAAGCACTGGCCCGGGGGGTTAAAATAAAGATGACCCTTGGGTTGGCCGACCCAAGGGAAAGAAAAGGCTAGGTGGCAAATGATAAAACCAATGTTGGGCCTTGCTGGAGGAGTTTTATTCAAGGCGAACTGTCAAGGGGTTCCCATTATAACCCAGCCGTGTAAGGAACGCAAAATCAAGGAACATAACACCGGTATGACGGAAACTAGGGCGGCAAGAGTGGAACAAAACACCAGGCATAAGGCCGAGCCTTCCACCCTTTACCAAGTATATAGATGCATTAATTAAAATAAGAGATATTGTGATATCCCAACAAAATAACCATGTTCCAACAAGGAACAAACTTCAATCTTCACCTACAACTAGCAACGCTATAAGAGGGGTTGAGCAAAGCGGTAACATAGCCAAACAACGATTTGCTAGGGCAAGGTGGGTTAGAGGTTTGACATGGCAATATGGGAGGCATGATAAAGCATGTGGTAGGTAGGGCGGCATATGCATAGCGAAAGAGCGAGCAAACTAGCAAGCAAAGATAGAAGTGATTTCGAGGGTATGGTCATCTTGCCTGAGATCCCACAAGGAAGAAGAACGAGTCCATGAAGAAGACAAACGGACGAAGTCGAACGGATCCTCACAAACGCGACGTTAACGAAACCAACCCGAAGAAGCACACTGGAAAGAAGCAAACAACATGGTAATCAGCCCTCACATAATCATGGCATGATGCACAACCAAGTATGATGCATGTCCGGTTTAATGATACATGGCATGGCAAAGTGCACAAACAACACTACAAGTTAAGTGGAGCTCAATATGCAACGAGTTGCATATTGACAGAACACCACATTCAAATTATTTAATTCGATCTCGTTTATGTACCTAAGAATATTAAATGTTGATTAACATGGAAAGATGGTGAAGCATAATTAACTCTACCTATCTAGGCAAGTTTAAATGAGGCCGGAACAACAAACAACAAGTCTGGAAAAATCCTCATATGCAAATTATGGATTTGGTACTGTTCTGCCCTAAACCATATTTTAGAGTTGTTTATCATGCAAAGTAAAGTCCCCACGTTAAACTAGGCATTTTTCTACCCCATTTACATATAAAGTTTGTTAGGTTTGGAGCTACGGTTATTAAGTTATATGAATTAAATCATTTTAACATAGAAATTAAGCAAATGCATGCAAACAGCAGTTTAAACATCTCAAACATGCATGAAAGTTGGATATTATGAAACTAGACGAGATTCTAAGCAACTTTCATATATAATTTGTTTTAATCCGATGCACGGTTGTGGAGATATTAAATGCATGAATATGAAGGACTTTTCTGTAAAACTGCGTTCTTTGGAACAAATACTAAATTCGCAGACGCTGGAAAAAACATGATATGGGCCGAATATGGCTGGTCCAACAGGAGCAGGGCGTTGGAGAAGTCAGCTCACCCATGGGCCTCGACCCGTTCAGAGAAGAGGAGGCAGGCCTACATAGGCGCACTGGGCCTTGGGGAGGCTCGCTCGGTCGATGTGGTGGAGCGGTCCACGCTGGAAGCGGACAAGCAGAACGAGGTCAACGCAGGGGGTAAACACTTGTTCTTCTGCACTGGTCATGGCGTGGCCGAACAGGGACAGCGACGGCGGCGTGGGTCTTGCTCCGGCGGGGCTAGCAGGTCGGGAGGCGCAGGGAGGACCGGGAACGGCGGAGAGGGCCCGGACTCGACTGATCTAGCGGCGACGCTTGGCAGCAGGGCGAAGCGAGTTCTCGAAGCAGAGGCGAGGCAAGGGCGGTTGAAGCAGGGCATCTCCTTGAGGCCGCCGGCTGGATGCAGAGCAGGCAGGGTCCGGCAGTCATGCGGGCGACAAGGAGGTCTAGCGGGAGACGCGGCGAGGCAGCAGCAGCGGGTATGGACGGAGAGGTCGCGGCTCGCGGCGGGCAGAGCTCCGGTGCTCGTGCCATGGCGTCGAACGGGAGGCCGCAAGCACAAAGGAAGGTGTGGAGCACCAGACCCGAAGCAGGGAAACGGGAGGAGGATGGGTCTGTCGATGGAGGCGGCTTCGACGATGCGGCTGCGGAGGAGAGCTTCACGGAGCGCCATAGTTGGTCCCTGGAGAGAGAGAGAGGACCGAGAGAGAGATGAGGACAGAGTAAGGAAGAAAAGAGAAAGGAACAGGGCGACCTGGAGCTGGAGGAGTTCCCCGGCGACGAGCTGCCGCGTGGAGGTCGCTGGAAGGGACGGAGCTGTCCGGTGGCTAGCGTGCTCGGGGACGGGAGGACCCCGGAGGCGAGGATGGTGTGCATCAGGCGGGGAGAAGCTCTGGCGCTGCGCTGTTGCTGCGGGCTCGAGGAGAAAACGGAGGAGGAGCTGATGGTGGCTGGCTGGCTGGTGGATCGGGAGGAGCTGGTTTATTGGCTTGGGGAAAACAGTGGAGGCGCTGGGTTGGCGGATTGGCTGCGGGATCGGGAGGGGATCCCGAGGTGGGAGACGACAAGGTGGAGTGTGGCGGCGGCGAGGAGGATCCCTAGAAATTAGGGATTTGGTCTCCGGTTAGACTAATATATATAGCGAGGGGATTAGGTTAGGGGCTATCTGGACCCTTCGATCGTAATCGGACGATCAGGAAAAAATAGGCTAGGGGGTCCAAAAAGAAAAACGGAGATGTTTTGTAGACATTTGGGGATGATCCGGACACAACGGTAGCGACAGTCCGAGTCGGGTCCGGGACAGCTTTCGGACGCGCGCAGGAGGAGGTCCGATGCACTATGCAAAGAGGGGTAGGCATGGGCCTAGGTGGACTGTGAGGAAGGGCTTGGACTGAGAGGAGAGAAGAGAAAACGGCCCGGCAACAATTTTCGAAGACCGAAAACGTCTGACGTTTTGACCAGCTATAATGCCGCTATAGTTATCCGTTGGGGCATCAAACGGACTCCAAATGCAATGAAACTTGATAGGCAGTCTATATACACTATAATAAGACCACACACCAACTTTCATCCCATTCCGAGAACAATTTTTGGACACTTATAAAATAATATTCCGGACGTGCCGCGGGGGTGCGCAAGTGTGTCTGGGCTCAGAACGAACAACGAACGGAAGTGGGGGAACCCGGACGGATGCAAGTTTTGAAAAAAACATGATGATGCAATGCATATGATGACATGATAAAATGCAACACGCAAGAAAATGACATGGCAACAATAGCGAATAACTGGAAGACATCTGGCACATCGGTCTCGGGGCGTCACAACCTTCCTCAAAACAGCCACCATACCTACCTATTATGGCATTTCCATAGCCATTCCGAGTATATTGCCATGCAACTTTCATCATCATCATATACATGACTTGAGCATTCATTGTCATATTGCTTTGCATGATCGTAAGATAGCTAGCATGATGTTTTCATGGCTTGTCCGTTTTTTGATGTCATTGCTACGCTAGATCATTGCACATTCCGGTACACCGCCGGAGGCATTCATATAGAGTCATATCTTTGTTCTAGATATCGAGTTGTAATATTGAGTTGTAAGTAAATAAAAGTGTGATGATCATCATTATTAGAGCATTGTCCCAGTGAGGAAAGGATAATGGAGACTATGATTCCCCCACAAGTCGGGATGAGACTCCAGACGAAAAAAAAGAGAAAGGCCAAAAAAGGAGAAGGCCCAAAAAATGAGAGAAAAAGAGAGAAAGGACAATGTTACTATCCTTTTACCACACTTGTGCGTCAAAGTAGCACCATGTTCTTCATATAGAGAGTCTCTTGAGTTATCACTTTCATATACTAGTGGGAATTTTCATTATAGAACTTGGCTTCTATATTCCAACAATGGGCTTCCTCAAATGCCCTAGGTCTTCATGAGCAAGCAAGTTGGATGCACACCCACTTAGTTTCAGTTTGAGCTTTCATATACTTATAGCTCTAGTGCATCCGTTGCATGGCAATCCCTACTTACTCACATTGATATCTATTGATGGGCATCTCCATAGCCCGTTGATACGCCTAGTTGATGTGAGACTATCTTCTCCTTTGTGTCTTCTCCATAATCACCATTCTATTCCACCTATAGTGCTATATCCATGGCTCACGCTCATGTATTGCGTGAGGGTTGAAAATGCTGAAGCGCGTTAAAAAGTATGAACCAATTGCCCGGCTTGTCATCGGGGTTGTGCATGATGTGAATATTTTGTGTGGTGAAGATGGAGCATAGCCAGACTATATGATTTTATAGGGATAACTTTCTTTGTCCTTGTTATTTTGAAAAGACATGATTGCTTTATTAGTAGGCTTGAAGTATTATTGTTTTTATGTCAAATGATAGACTATTGCTTTGAATCACTCGTATCTTAATATTCATGCCATGATTAGATTACATGATCAAGATTATGCTAGGTAGCATTCCACATCAAAAATTATTTTTTTATCATTTACCTACTCGAGGACGAGCAGGAGTTAAGCTTGGGGATGCTGATACGTCTCCGTCGTATCTATAATTTTTGATTGTTCCATGCCAATATTCTACAACTCTCATATACTTTTTGGCAACTTTTTATACTATTTTTGGGACTAACATATTGATCCAGTGCCCAGTGCTAGTTCCTGTCTATTGCATGTTTTTGGTTTCGCGGAATATCCATATCAAACGGAGTCCAAATGGGATGAAAACGGACGGAGATACTTTTTGGAATATTTGGAAAATTCCGGAAGAAAAATCCACGCGAAACGGTGCCCGAGGTGGCCACGAGGCAGGGGGCGCGCCAGGCGCGCCCCCTACCCTCGTGAGCCACCCGTAAGGTGGTTGACGCTCTTCTTTTGCTGCAAGAAAGCTAATTTTCGAAAAAAAATCACAGCGAAAGTTTCAGGCCAATCGGAGTTACGGATCTCCATATATACACGAAACGGTGAAACGGAGACAGAAGAGAATGCAGAAACAGAGAGAGATAGAGAGACAGATCCAATCTCGGAGGGGCTCTCGCCCCTCCCGTGCCATGGAGGCCATGGACCAGAGGGGAAACCCTTCTCCCATCTAGGGAGGAGATCAAGGAAGAAGAAGAAGAAGGAGGGGGGCTCTCTCCCCCTCGCTTCCGGTGGCATCGGAGTGCCACCGGGGGCCATCATCATCACTGCAATCTACACCAACACCTCCGCCATCTTCACCAACATCTCCATCACCTTCCCCCCCCCCCTCTATCTATAGCGGTCCACTCTCCCGCAACCCGCTTTACCCTCTACTTGAACATGGTGCTTTATGCTTCATATTATTATCTAATGATGTGTTGCCATCCTATGATGTCTGAGTAGATTTTCGTTGTGCTATCGGTGGTTGATGAATTGCTATGATTGATTTAATTTGCTTGTGGTTATGTTGCTGTCCTTTGGTGCCCATCATATGATTGCGCGCGTGGATCACACCCTAGGGTTAGTTGTATGTTGATAGGACTATGTATTGGAGGGTAAGAGTGACAGAAACTTCAACGTAGCATAGAAATTGATGCATACGGGATTGAAGGGGGACCAATATACCTTAATTCTATGGTTGGGTTTTACCTTAATGAACATTAGTAGTTGCGGATGCTTGCTAATAGTTCCAATCATAAGTGCATAGAATTCCAAGTCAGGGATGACATGCTAGCAGTGGCCTCTCCCACATAATACTTGCTATCGGTCTAGTAAAGTAGTCAATTGCTTAGGGGCAATTTCGCAACTCCTACCACCACTTTTCAACACTCGCTATATTTACTTTATTGTTTCTTTATCTAAACAGCCCCTACTTTTTATTTACGTACTCTTTATTATCTTGCAAACCTATCCAACAACACCTACAAAGTACTTCTAGTTTCATACTTGTTCTAGGTAAAGCGAACATCAAGCGTGCGTAGAGTTGTATCGGTGGTCGATAGAACTTGAGGAAATATTTGTTCTACCTTTAGCTCCTCGTTGGGTTCGACACTCTTACTTATCGAAAACCGTTGTGATCCACTATACTTGTGGGTTATCACGAAGAAGTTCGACTACATCAACCGCGTTATCAAACGCTTCCACTTATAATCTACGAGGGTATATAGACACACTCTCCTCTCTCGTTGCTATGCATCTTCATGGATAGATCTTGCGTGTGCATAGAATTTTTTTGTTTTTCATGCAACGTTTCCCAACAAGTCGTTGATCATATTCGATCCCTTGATACTTCACTTGTACTTTGTATATACTCCAACACAATAAAACATAAGCATGGAGTAGAGTATTATCTCATCTAGAGGGCCTGGACCAGGGTAAACCTCACCTCATGTTACCATCATGCCAAGTCGCCTAGCTGGGACACCCTACCAGGGATATGCCGGATTCAGCTCCAAACTAAGTATCACAACCCGTTTGGAAGGAAATGAAAACACATATGAGCACTAAAATGATTTTTGAATAGAAAAAGATAGTACAGTTGCCTCCTTCGGATATTCATGGTGTGCACCCACTGAATAAGAAAGTCACATAAAATCAATACATTACTAATCTCTAAGTCCAGTGTGGGAATCCACGATTAGATGAAGCACCCATGCAGAGACTTCCAATAGCTGATATATCCATAGGCAGCCTACTGGCGCAGTTGTGCAGGGTCACTAATGTAAAATAAATGTTGGGACACCATCAAAGTCCTCTTTGATTTAAAGGATTTTATAGAAAATTTGAAAAATTAAAATTCTTGAAATATTTTGTACGTGTGTTGGTTCATTTGTAAGAGAAAGAATTACATTAGCTTTGCAATGAAGCCAATTGCCAGTTGATTTGGAAAGCGAGGTTTGCAGTCAGTCAATATGGTGAGAAGCGGAAAAGCCAACAAATCAAAGTATGATTTTCTTATTATGGATATTAAGGATAATTTGTCCGAGTTTAGTTTTTGTATTACTCATATTTCTCGTGCTCAAAATTCCTCTAGCCACGCTATGGCAAATTTTAGTAGATCGCAAGGTCGAATTGCTGTGTGGCTTGGATCTAGTCCAGAGCCTATTCTGGACATTGTTAAGCATGACTGTAATTTTTAATTGATTAATGCAAGAATTATTTCGCAAAAAAAGCAGACCATGTTCTTCTAAGGATTTCTTTGCACCATATTTTGTATTATTTCCTTCTTCTTTGTATCGGTTCAAATCCCTTGAAAATATTTATTTCCTTTTCCTTATAATGTTGTAAACCAAATTTGGGGTGCAAATTTAATCTTATGAAAATCCAGTGCACGTGACATTGTAATTATTCATGGGTTCCTTTCTTTTATTTTCTAGAAACTGTGAAACATATACTACCTTGTAAACTTTTATAAGGCGTTTTAGGTCACTAAAATAGTGACGAAAATGTCTTATAAAAGTTTATAGAGGGAGTAGATTCTAAAAATACTCCAATCTCTCATCAAAGGCATGTGAAAGTTTCAACGAAAAGAATATCATTTTGCTCCAGTTGATTAACCCATCACCCGTGTTTACTTGGGACAGTTCATCAGAATTCAGAAACATAGAGAAAAAGAAGAAACGGAGTAGTGGATGCTAGTGGATGGATGGTGATTAGTTAGCCATAGAGAAAGATGGAGACATCGAGTGAAGGGGAAGGGGTTGCCAAAAAGTGGTTAGCTATATGGATAACCTGCCTCTGATGTCACTGTTATGACTTATGACCCGAAGCAAGTAAACAGTCGGCTCAAGGGAAAGAGAAGACGGAGAAGAGATGGATGTCACCTTCATGGCAATGTGATAAAGTAAAGGCCTGTGTTGCGCCTTGCCTCACTAGCAGCTACCGTGTTCAACTGCTTTTGCAACTAAGCAAGCATCTTTTACCTAACTCGTGTCCTTCACTGCACTGTTAAGCAAAATTCAGTCGGGCAAGCAGCTACTAGTTAGTCCGTTCGTTCCATAATGTAAGACATTTTCCGACTCTGACGTTTTTGACACTAGCGTCGAAAAACGTCTTACATTATGGGACAAATGATGTTTCTTGGAGAGCTTGCAGAAAGTTGATTCAGTGCATGCAAGCACTTAGAATAATCTAAATCAAATCAATATTATCTTCGTTTGAGTTTATTAGTCCCATCGTACTTTGAGTCAAAATTTGATCACATATTTGACTAGCAAAATATTAACCCCAGTCACTAAAAATTATGTTGTTGAATTCGTATTTGAATGTAATTTTTAGTAATATTATTTTTGTTACGTGTAACTTATATTTTACGTACTAGTTTAAATCATGATCAAAATATGACCCAAAATAGGAGGGAGACTAGTAAAATTAGACAGAGGCAGTGCTTTTCTACAACCAGGCTGCAACCACGTCCTCCATTAACTCATTGAAATGAGATCATTCTTACACATCCGGCAAAAAAAAAGATCATTCTTACACAATATCAACTAAGTTATTTTTTCCCTTTCCCTACCCATACTCACATCAAATTAAATGTTATCAAAACTGAAGTAATACATAGGTCGGACAAAATTAATATTCAACCACTAAGTACACGCCAATTCCTCCGCAAAAACAAAAGTACACGCCTATTACAATGCACAGGCAATTAGGTAGTTTAGATAAATGCAGCAAGGTCGATTTGTAGGGTCTAGACCATCTATCGCTCCCACTTCAATTTGGCTGTGTGATGTGGAATGGATAGCCCGTTGGTGTGCATACTTTGTACTTTGGTGGTGTTCCATGCCTCCTTGGCTCCTTGCCTATCGTGCACGGCATTGTAGCTATCGAACCCGAAAATCCTACACCTATGAACAAGTATGTAAGATTTACGAACCTACCATTTATTCTCTCCTCCTCATGAATTCAACTGCGGGCCGGGGTTGGGGTGGGGGGGGGGGGGTACTGCTAATCCTGGTCCAATTAGTTTGCTCCACGTCAGCAGGTAAGATTAATTGCATAGAAATTGTATGTAGGTCTAGCATTGCTCCTATTAACCTACAGTCCGTGGTAGAAAACAAGACAACTGAAATCTAGAAATTTATATAAAAGAAAGAAAATCGTCACCAATGAATGTAACCTACTGACATACGTACACTTGAAAACCATGTTTTAGAAGTGTGTGCGTACAGTGAGCCAACCTGTGATTGGATGGTTAGGTGGACAGTAGTAACCCCGATCCATCAGGGTTCGATGATACACGTTTGGTGAAAGAAGACGTTTTCGTCGACTACGAGACGTCTACGGTGACTTCGTAAAATCTCAAGATGATATGTCGGCTCAGTCTCTCGAAGGTGTTCATAAAAGTAGGGTGTACATGTGTGCGTTCATATGGATGAATATATATGTGTATATATGAGTGTTTGCGTCTGTATTATGTTAAAAAGAAAGTACGTGTGTACAGTCAATATTTATTTTGTGGGGAGCGGTACGATCAAAATTGTGTGTAAGAGGTTACATGATACATGTCGTAAGCAATCTAAACAATAAAAAGAAAGAAATCCAAACAATTAGAAAAGTTACGTGTAAAAGAGAGAGCAATGGCGAACGGATAATGCAGCGCCCATTTCGCAATCGGCGAGATGAGCCAGGATCTAGAATTAATGAATTCGCGTACGCGTGGAGCCCGAAAAGTACCGCACCTTCCTTCTGTCACCCGATCGTTGTCGAATGCACAGTTGTCACACGTTTTCCCCCCTGCAACAAACTAATGAGTTTCAGTCTCATCCAGCCATGCAATTATGCAAACAGATATGGTGCCTTTTTTTTGTGGGGTTAAAAGGGATTTCATTACTCAACGCATGATGAGTTCGTTCCTACAAAGTAGAGGAACATCTGCAGGCCCAGAGCGCAACCATACTGCAGTTCGGCCCTCCGAGCGTCCGAAGCCAGCAAGGGTATGACTGACAACGTTCGTTCCTACTTACATGAGCAATAGAGTTATCCCTTTCATCAAAGAGCTTTTTAATTTCCTGAACTAACATCATATGAGGTGATCTGTCAAGAGTGGGCGACTTGATCAACCTGACTGCATCCATGAAATCCATCTCGATGTCCACTAGGAGAGTAGACCACTGAAGAGCAAGGTTTAAACCCTCATGGCATGCCAAAAGCTCAGCTTGAAGAGGTCCGGAGCAGTGTCGTATGGAGCGGCAAGCGGAGAAGACGATGTTGCCGTCGCTGTCGCGAAGGATCATGCCGGCTCCCGCCAAGCCACCATCAGTCTCGACGAACGATCCGTCCACGTTCAGCTTGACACGTCCAGCCGACGGAGGAGACTACTGGATAATGGTGGTATGCTGCACTGGCGGGTGTATGCTTGAAGAACTGTAGCCAACAGGCGGAAGCACCATTTTACCTTTGATTAAATCGGTTGTAGGGAGTTGTTGGATGCAACGAAGGGAATCCACATAACTGAGAAGGAAGCAGCGTGATGCTTCAATTGGAGGTGGTGATTTGTGGTGGACAATCTCGTTTCTTACATGCCAGCTCCGCCATAACACCATAAGCACTCGCATGCGCTCCTCTTCATTGAGCTCATATAGCAGATCAAAAAGCCACTCGGACCCCGTGTTCCTCAGCGTAGCTAGGTTCGGCAGAGGCCACCGCTCCGCCATGGCGTTCCACAATGCGACAGCCAACGGACACCTGCAGAATGTGTGAAACGTGTCCTTCGGTTCCATTGCACATAGCGGACAAAGGTTAGATACCTCGAGCTTCCGTGACTGTTTGTTCATCCAAGTCGCAAGGGAGTTTGAAGCTAGCCGCCACGCAAAGATACGCACCTTTGATGGAGCAGGGCACCTCCATATAAGTGCCCAAACGGCACGTCGACCGTCTGGTGCCGTGCTCGCAGCGACTGTATTATGACGATGAGACTCATCGGAAGCGAGGCGGTAGGCACTCCAGACCGAGAATGAACCGGAGCGCTCTGGCGCCCAAGCGATGATGTCATTGCCCAGGCGGGGCACCACCTTGATCTTCATGATTTCCGCGGCGTCGACCGACATAAAATGTTGGTTGAGCAGCTGCACATTCCAATTCCCACGCCCATCGAGGAGCTCGCTAACACGCCGAAGGCGACAACGCCCCTGCGGTGATATGGGTAGTCTCGCGAGCGGGTGTGGGATCCATTGGTCTCTCCAAATACGAACCGAAGCCCCATCACCAATGCGCCAGATTAAGCCTTTCTTCAGCAGCTCAAGACCATGGACTATCGACTGCCACGTCTGGGAAGAATTGCCCGAGAAGACAGTGTCTTCTAGTCGTCCCTCCGGGTAATACCTGGCTTTAAGTACCCGCGCGCATAAACTCCCAGGATTAGCAATAAGACGCCATGCCTGTCTTGCTAGAAGTGCCTGGTTGAAGAGCCTAAAATCGCGGAACCCAACACCACCTTGAGACTTTGGTTTAAGTAGTGTGTCCCAAGCTCGCCAGTGTGTCTTCCTCTTCCCCTCCCTGGCACCCCACCAAAAGTTGCGCACCATACGAGTTAGATCATCACACACACTACGGGGTAGCCGGAAGACCCCCCATAAGATAGGTGGGGAGCGACTGTGCAACCGCCTTGATGAGAATTTCTTTGCCCCCTTGCGACGCTGCTTCTCCCCACTGCAAAATACGCTTGGTAAGCTATTCTTGTAGGTGATTAAACTTTCCCTTTGACATTCTTCCAGATGGGGTGGGGAGACCGAGGTACTTCTCTTCAAAACCCACCATTTGAACCTGTAACATTCCCATAACTGCTTGTTTGTTGTCCTCCCTGCATCTAGGACCAAACAAAATAGAGCACTTCGCTGGGTTGATGAACTGCCCTGTGGCATGCTCGTAGATAGCCAGCGCATCTCCCACCTGCATCGCTTCCTCCTGAGAAGCACGGAAGAACAGAAGGGTATCATCTGCAAAAAGTAGGTGCGAGATGCCTGGAGCCCGCGGGCACACATGTACTGGCGAGATCTTTCCTTGTGTAACCTTCTGTTTCAGAATAGCATCAAGTCCATCAGCCACAAACAAAAACAAAAACGGGGATAGAGGGTCACCCTGCCGAAGGCCACAGGATGGTGCGAACGAGTCTGAGAGAGCTCCATTTAGTTTAACATTGTATCTCACCGAGGTAACACACGCCATGATCCATTGTATCCACCGGTGATGAAAGCCCAACTGTTGCATCATTCGCTTTAGGAATTGCCAATCTACCCTGTCATACGCCTTTGATAAGTCCAGCTTGTATGCACAAAAGTTGTTCTGCTGATTCCTTTCCTGTTTGATAGTATGCATACACTCAAAGGCTATAAAAGCATTATCTGTGATTAGTCTACCTGGCACAAAGGCACTCTGTTCAGGGGCCACAATATTGTCAAGGAAGGGTCTCAGACGGTTTACTAGGCACTTGGAGATGACTTTGTAAATTACATTGCACAGGCTGATCGGTCTGAACTCATTTAGCCTCTTAGGCTTCGCAACCTTTGGAATAAGCACAATGGTAGTAGAGTTTACCTCGCCCGGCATATGTCCTGTCTCAAAAAACCTCCTGACAGCCGCCATTACATCTTTCTTCATTAGGGCCCAATTCCGCTGAAAAAACCTTGCTGGAAACCCATCTGGACCGGGGGCCTTCAGAGGTCCAATTTGGAAGAGGGCGTCACCTATTTCCTTATCGGTGAATGGGGCACACAGAGAAGCATTCATGTCATCTGTTATCTTGGACTGGAAAAGGTCCACTACCTCCTCCGGATCCACGTTACGGTCAGCTGTAAATAACTCCATGAAATAAGAGCGAGCCATGTCCATCATCACATTTTTGTTGGTTTGCCAAACATTATTTGCGTCCATCAATCCACGTATTGCATTTTTTCTGGCCCGCCACACCGCTTTCCTATGAAAAAACTTTGTGTTTCGATCCCCCTCTTTAAGCCAAACGATGCGTGAGCGCTGAAGCCACATCATCTCCTCTCTAAACAAAAGTTCATTCATTACATCCATTTGCTTCCTAATTTCTGTCCTGTCCGTGTTCATGTGCATTAGCTCCTCCAATCTGGATCTTGATTTCTCAAGTTGTCTTGTGACATTCACAAATTTTTTGTTGCTCCAAGTATGTAACTTGCCCATCACCTGGCCGAGAGCCTTTTGCACATCACTTAAATTTTGTTTGGGTCCTGCTGCACTCCATGCCTCGGCCACTACCTTGTCAAGGCCCTGATCACGTTCCCACATTAGTTCATAGCGGCGACATCGAGCTGGCCGAGGGGCCGTGTCTGGTGTACAAGAGATCAACAACGGACAGTGATCTGACGCCGGCGAGATCAGGTGATGCACAACCGCATCAGCGAAAAGATCTCGCCACGCATTGGTAGCCACCGCTCGGTCTAGTCTCACTTGGACATTGGCCCTTCCAGCTCGTCTGTTATCATATGTAAAGGGGTATCCCGTGAAACCCAGATCGATCAGCCCACAAGTCTCCAAAGCATCTCTGAATATCAACATCTGCCCCGATGCCCTTGGTGTTTCTGACATGTGCTCGTAGTCCCACATAGCTTCATTAAAATCACCGACTATCATCCAAGGGAGAGCGTTTTGGCTAGACAGCCTCCCCAACGAGTCCCACATTAAGTGTCTGTTCTCTACTCGCGGCTCGCCATACACAAAGGTGATGCGCCACAAAGGATCCCTGGGAGACGATGGCACATGAACATCAATCCATCTACTATTTGCTTCCTGAACATCCACTGATATAGACTCGTGCCAGAATAATGCAAGACCACCACTACGCCCATCACTGCTGACACCTTCAAAGCCAGCCAAGCCAAGACGATTACGAAGACGATAAACCTTTTCTTTCGGTTGTCTAGTTTCACATAGAAAGACCAATTTCGGGGAGTGAGTACCCACGAGGGCTACCAGATCACGAACAGTACTGGCTCCACCAATCCCCCGGCAATTTCACGACAAACAATTCATTGCGCCTGCTGGCTCCACATGTACGTTTTGTGCCACATCGGCCGCCTCCATCGACTTCAGTCTGGACGCTGTATGGCTTGTAGATCCCCCGTCAGCTGGTTTCGCATGGGTAGCTTCCTTGCCGGCTGCCCCTTTGTCACCCACACCAGCATCCAGGTTCACTAAGGGAGCCATCGGCTGGATCATCCCAGAACTCACCAGTGCTTCTGTTATAGGTTGCCTTGAAGCCAGACTTCGCGTACTCACCGGCGGCCCAGATCGATCTGGAGGTTCACGAGCACGCCACTTTGGGTGGCCAGCATCCGCAGCTTTAGGACGTGCATGGTAGATCGTATCCCCAATGTTTCCCAATCCACAGGAAGGGTCACTATCTGGTTGAGAGATCCAACTTCTGCGTACATCACTTTCCCGTGAAGAACAGCTCAAGCTCAAAGAACTTGCGGACGAGGCCGCACAGGCGGACGGAGCCGCAACAAGGCCGCCCCAGGGATGGTCTCCCCGTGCGGAACTAGTGCCATCCACGCCGGCAATGGGCGTGTGTGGCGGCGACGGCTGGGCGTCGCCACGTTTTCGCCAAACCCTAGTGTACCGGTTCGACATGCTTCCTAAAAAACAGATCTGGTGTCTGACAGAGGAGACAAGTCAAAACACGACTTCTTTTTTTTTGATGTCGTAGTCAAAACACGACTGAGGGGAAATGAACATAACCAAACAGAGAATTATGTACTGTACATCTCAATCATAGTTATCCACTTTGGAGGATGACGATCTCTCGTTGTCGTCAATAGTCATCGCCTGATCTGATCTAGGTAGTACTGTACATGTTCTCTTTATCGATCCCACCGTGGCGTCGCCAATTTGCAGCCGCTAGATATGCATAACATGAAAGCTACAGAAGAATGTCATGGGAACTTGTACAGTTACGTTTTTTTGTACGTACATACGTATGCAGTGTACAAGTGTATAACACTCGATGGTGGTGTATTCGAGTCGAGTGGACTCTCGGTTAGTTATTTTGGCTGATTCTTAGAGAATAGGACCTCGGCAACCTGTCATTCTGTCATCAAATGTTTTCTCTGAAAACCTAGGAGCCTCCGCTGAGGCGATTAGGGTTTCGCGTAGCACGGCGGCGCCCGGCTGATCTCGATCGGCGGGGCGCGTGAGCGGTCAGGCAAGATGTCCTCATCAGGCGCCGGGGGGAGGGGGGTCTAATCCCATGCCCGGACGAACAAAGCACCAAGGAGAGAAGGTGCAGGCGGCATCAGGATTGTCGGGCGCGGCGAGGGCTCAATTGGAGGAGGCCCTTCGAAAACTTGGGAATCACCGATGAGGAGGCTACGCCTCTAGTTATTGATGATCGGGAAGATGAAGCTCCGGCGAAGTGGCTACTTGCAGGAAAAGTTCTGAATCGCAATCTACTCCATATCCAGACCATAAGCAATGCCCTACGCCCAGCTTGGGGAAACCCTAGAGGTTTGAAGTTCACATCCATGGGTGATAACATGTTCGTGGCTGTGTTTGAACCAAAGAGAGACAAAGATCGGATCTGGGATGGATCGCCATGGCATGTGAGCAAGAACGCAGTAATCCTTGCTGAATTTGAGGAGTGCATGAGGCCGGATGAGGTGAGTTTTGACCGGCTGCAGCTATGGGCGCGGGTCATCAATCTCCCCTACAATCTCAGAGATGATGTATGGGGTAAAGAAATCGCAAATCAGATTGATAAGAATGCTTCCTCGGTGCAGTTTGATCACACTGGAGGTTATCTGCACGCGAGAGTTACCATTGATGTGAGTAAACCTCTGAGGAGGTGGATTCCGATTGAGTCGGCCAGGAGGAAAAAGCAAGACTTGTATGAGATACAATATGAACACGTGCCGCACTTTTGTTTCTCCTGTGGCCGCTTGGGACACTCTGAGCTCTTTTGCCCTACTCCGAGTAAGAGAGACAAGAACGGAGAGCTCCCCTTTGGGGCAAGCCTGCGTGCTCCGGAGGAGAGGAGAAAAGATTTCTCGGGTGACAGTACAAAGAGAGAGTACGCTTCTGCCAGCACTAGCAAAAGAGAATCAAAGAACTCTAGCAATGTTGCTACGGGCAAGACTACTGCCGAGGTTACCTCACCAATCAAATCTCGCTTACCAAAGAGGAAGGAGGTGCCTATGCAGGAATACTTAAGAGTGAACCAGCCACCACTGTTGTTGAAATCAGCTATGGAACACGAAGATGCAGAGGGAAACTTGCTCAATAGTGAGGATGGTTCAGAAGGACAGAGTGAAGAGGACATAATTGGGAAGAAGAAGAAGCCAACACCAGCAAATTCGACAGAGGCTGCGAGGCAGCCCTGCCCGTCCAAATGAATTGTGTGAGCTGGAACTGCCGGGGGCTTGGGAACCCTGAGGCAGTTCGCGAGCTTCGCAACATAGTGAAGCAAGAAGGTCCTGCCCTTTTATTTGTAATGGAAACTAAAATAAGGGCGAAAAGAGTGGAAAACCTGAAGCTCACGTTGGGGTTTGCGGGTTGTTTCGTAGTCGATAGTGATAGTATGAGTGGTGGTGTTGGACTGTTCTAGTCGAAGGAAGTTTCAGTTGAGTTGAAAAACTATAGTCTGAGTCATATTGATGTCCTAGTCAAGAAGGAGGGACAAGTTTATCCGTCATGGAGATTTACAGGTTTCTATGGAGCACGGAGAGAAGAGAATCAGTATCATAGCTGGCGCTTCATGAGAACTCTTTACGTGATCCAACATCGAGCTTGGATCTGCATCGGTGACTTTAATGAGACCTTGTATGGGTCCGAGCAGTTCGGCCAGGCAGCACGACTGGAGTGGCAGATGTGGGCCTTCCGCGAGGTGGTTGAAGATTGTGCCCTCTAGGATCTGGGGTGGACTGGTATGGAATTCACATGGAATAATAAACAACAAGGGGTAGCGAATGTGAATGCACGCCTCGATCGTGCTCTCGCAAATGAGGATTTTTTTTCAATCTTTTTGCCCATACTCGAGTTAGACAGGTCAACTCAACAGAGTCTGATCACTGTTTTCTTGTAATTGAACTTAGTGAGCATCAACCTATGAATAATAAAGGGATGAAGCAATTCTGTTATGAGAATGTATGGCAGTCTCATGCAGACTATGATGAGCTTGTGAGTGAATCATGGAAGAGCTTGCATCGGGGACAGGGACTTGCAAGTATAGCTGGTACCCTGCAACAACTACAGGGCGAACTGAGTACCTGGGGCGCTCATGAGTTTGGGAACATTTCCCGGACTATTAAAAAACTACAGAAGAAGCTTGAGACCCTCCGCAAGTAGTCAGTGGGGCGTGGACCGTCTGATGAGGATGTAGTTACAACACTTAAATTAAGAGAATCTCTTCGGCAGGAAGAAGTATGGCTATGACAGAGATCGCGAGTCCGATGGCTGCGAGCTGGTGATCGGAATACGTCATATTTTCAAGCTCAAGCGAGGCAGCGAAAACGCATGAACAAAATCTTGAGACTGAAAAGACAGTATGATACGATCTGTGATACACCCGAAGAGGACAAATAGGAGGTTCAATCCTTTTATCAGATGCTTGATGTCTACTACGCAACCTTCTTCTTGTAGACGTTGTTGGGCCTCCAAGTGCAGAGGTTTGTAGGACAGTAGCAAATTTCCCTCAAGTGGATGACCTAAGGTTTATCAATCTGTGGGAGGCGTAGGATGAAGATGGTCTCTCTCAAGCAACCCTGCAACCAAATAACAAAGAGTCTCTTGTGTCCCCAACACACCCAATACAATGGTAAATTGTATAAGTGCACTAGTTCGGCGAAGAGATGGTGATACAAGTGGTATATGGATAATACATAAAGGTTTTTGTAATCTGAAATTATAAAAACAGCAAGGTAACTAATGGTAAAAGTGAGCGTAAACGGTATTGCAATGCTAGGAAATAAGTCCTAGGGTTCATACTTTCGCTAGTGTAAGTTCCCTCAACAATACTAACATAATTGGATCACATAACCATCCCTCAACATGCAACAAAGAGTCACTCCAAAGTCACTAATAGCGGAGAATGAACGAAGAGATTATGGTAGGGTACGAAACCACCTCAAAGTTATTCTTTCCAATCAATCTGTTGGGCTATTCCTATAAGTGTCACAAACAGCCCTAGAGTTCGTACTAGAATAACACCTTAAGACACAAATCAACCAAAACCCTAATGTCACCTAGATACTCCAATGTCACCTCAAGTATCCGTGGGTATGATTATACGATATGCGTCACACAATCTCATATTCATCTATTCAACCAACACAAAGGACCTCAAAGAGTGCCCCAAAGTTCTTACCGGAGAATCACGACGAAAACATGTGCCAACCCCTATGCATAGGTTCATGGGCGGAACCCGCAAGTTGATCACCAAAACATACATCAAGTGAATCACGTGGTATCCCATTGTCACCATAGATACGCACGGCAAGACATACATCAAGTGTTCTCAAATCTTTAAAGAATCAATCCGATAAGATAACTCCAAAGGGGAAACTCAATTCATTACAATAGAGTAGAGGGGAGAAGAAACATCATAGGATCCAAATATAATAGCAAAGCTTGCGATACATCAAGATCGTATCACCTCAAGAAAACGAGAGAGAGAGAGAGATCAAACACATAGCTACTGGTACATACCCTCAACCCCGAGGGGGAACTACTCCCTCCTCGTCATGGAGAGCACCGGGATGGTGAAGATGGACACCGGAGAAGGATTTCCCCCTCCGGCAGGGTGCCGGAACGGGAATAGATTGGCTTTCGGTGGCTACGGAGGCTTCTGGCGGCGGAACTCCCGATCTACTGTGCCCACAGATATTTTTAGGGTATATGGAGATATATAGGCGGAAGAAGTACGTCAGTGGGGCCACGAGGGGCTCACAAGGGTGGAGGGCGCGCCTAGGGGTGGGCGTGCCCCCCTGCCTCGTGACCTCCTCGCAGACCCCCTCGACGTGCACTCCAAGTCTTCTGGGCTTCTTTCCTTCCAAAAATGAGTTCCGTGAAGTTTCAGGTCAATTGGACTCCGTTTGATTTTCCTTTTCTTCGAAACCCTAAAACAGGGTAAAAAAACAGAAACTGGCACTGGGCTCTGGGTTAATAGGTTAGTCCCAAAAATGATATAAAAGTGTATAATAAAGCCCATAAACATTCAAAACACTAGATAATGTAGCATGGAGCAATCAAAAATTATAGATACGTTGGAGACGTATCAGCATCCCCAAGCTTAATTCCTGCTCGTCCTCGAGTAGGTAAATGATAAAAGAAAGAATTTTTGATGTGGAATGCTAGTTGACATAATTTCAATGTAATTCTTCTTAATTGTGGTATGAATATTCAGATCCGAAAGATTCAAGACAAAAGTTCATATTGACATAAAAATGATAATACTTTAAGCATACTAACTAAGCAATCATGTCTTCTCAAAATAACATGGCCAAAGAAAGTTATCCCTACAAAATCATATAGTCTGGCTATGCTCCATCTTCACCACACAAAATATTTAAATCATGCACAAGCCCGATGACAAGCCAAGCAATTGTTTCATACTTTTGATGTTCTCAAAAAATTTCAATCTTCACGTAATATATGAGCGTGAGCCATGGATATAGCACTATAGGTGGAATAGAATGGTGGTTGTGGAGAAGACAAAAAGGAGAAGATAGTCTCACATCAACTAGGCATATCAATGGGCTATGGAGATGCCCATCAATAGATATCAATGTGACTGAGTAGGGATTGCCATGCAACAGATGCACTAGAGCTATAAGTGTATGAAAGCTCAACAAAAGAAACTAGTGGGTGTGCATCCAACTTGCTTGCTCACGAAGACCTAGGGCATTTTGAGGAAGCCCATCATTGGAATATACAAGCCAAGTTCTATAATGAAAGATTCCCACTAGTATATGAAAGTGACAACATAGGAGACTCTCTATCATGAAGATCATGGTGCTACTTTGAAGCACAAGTGTGGTAAAAGGATAGTAACATTGTCCCTTCTCTCTTTTTCTCTCATTTTTTTATTTTTTTATTTGGGCCTTTTCTCTTTTTTATGGCCTCTTTTCTTTCTCTTTTTTTATTTGGGCTTCTTTGGCCTCTTTTATTTATTTTTCGTCCGGAGTCCCATCCCGACTTGTGGGGGAATCATAGTCTCCATCATCCTTTCCTCACTGGGACAATGCTCTAATAATGATAAGCATCACACTTTTATTTACTTACAACTCAAGAATTACAACTTGATACTTAGAACAAGATATGACTCTATATGAATGCCTCCGGCGGTGTACCGGGATGTGCAATGATGCATGAGTGACATGTATGAAAGAATTATGAACGGTGGCTTTGCCACAAATACAATGTCAACTACATGATCATGCTAAGCAATATGACAATGATGAAGCGTGTCATAATAAACGGAACGGTGGAAAGTTGCATGGCAATATATCTCAGAATGGCTATAGAAATGCCATAATAGGTAGGTATGGTGGCTGTTTTGAGGAAGGTATATGGTGGGTTTATGGTACCGATGAAAGTTGTGCGGTACTAGAGAGGCTAGCAAGGGTGGAAGGGTGAGAGTGCGTATAATCCATGGACTCAACATTAGTCATAAAGAACTCATATACTTATTGCAAAAATCTACAAGTTATCAAAGCAAAGTATTACGCACATGCTACTAGGGGGATAGATTGGTAGGAAAAGACCATCGCTCGTCCCCGACCGCCACTCATAAGGAAGGCAATCGATAAATAAATCATGCTCCAACTTCATCACATAACGGTTCACCATACGTGCATGCTACGGGAATCACAAACTTCAACACAAGTATTTCTCAAATTAACAACTACTCAACTAGCATGACTCTAATATCACCATCTCCATATCTCAAAACAATTATCAAGTATCAAACTTCTCATAGTATTCAACACACTCATAAGAGATTTTTATTATTCTTGAATACCTAGCATATTAGGCTTTTAAGCAAATTACCATGCTATTTAAGACTCTCAAAATAATCTAAGTGAAGCATGAGAGTTCATCTATTTATTCAAAATAAAACTACCACCATGCTCTAAAAGATATAAGTGAAGCACTAGAGCAAACGACAAACTACTCCGGAAGATTTAAGTGAAGATCAATGAGTAGTCGAATAATTATGCAACTATGTGAAGACTCTCTAACATTTAATAATTTTAGATCTTGGTATTCTATTCAAACAGCAAGCAAAGCAAAATAAAATGACATTCTAAGAATGGCAAACATCATGTGAAGAAGCAAAAACTTAGGATCAACCGATACTAACCGATAGTTGTTGAAGAATAAATGTGAGATGCCAACCGGGGCATCCCCAAGCTTAGACGCTTGAGAGTTCTTGAAATATTATCTTGGGGTTCTTTGGGCATCCCCAATCTTGAGCTTTTGTGTCTCCTTAATTCCTCTCATATCACGGTCTCCCTAAATCTCAAAAGCTTCATCCACACAAAATTCAACAAGGACTCGTGAGATAAGTTAGTATAAATCATTGCCAAAACCTTATCATACTCTACTGTAGCAAATCACTAAAATTATTATTCAATATTGAATACTAAATTCCTCTACATGTTTAATAGTCCTATATTCAAATAGAATCATTAAAGAAGCAAACATATGCAAACAATGCAAACATAATAGCAATCTGCCTAAACAGGATAGTCTATAAAGAATGCTGCAACATCCATACTTCCCTAGCTCCAAAAATTATGAAAGAAAATTGCCACTGTATTAAATTTATCAGAGATTAATATGCAAAAGGTTTCAACATTTTATCACATTCTGACTTCTCTAGGGAATTATTGCAACAGCGGTAAACTTTCTGTTTTCAAACAGCAACATGTATACTTGTAACATAGGCATAGTAAAGGCTATCAATGCCACTTTTATTGAAATAAAAGATGCAAAACATTGTTCTAAATAACAGCAAGCAAATTCTAACAAAATAAATTGACGCTCCAAGCAAAACACATATCATGTGGCGAATAAAAATATAGCTCCACATAAAGTTACCGATGAACGAAGACGAAAGAGGGGATGCCTTCCGGGGCATCCCCAAGCTCAGGCTCTTGATTGTCCTTGACTATTACCTTGGGGTGGGGTTCCTTGGGCATCCCCAAGCTTAGGCTCTTGCCACTCTTTATTCCATAGTCCATCGAATCCTTACCCAAAACTTGAAAACTCCACAACACAAAACTTAAAGTAGAAAACTCGTGAGCTCCGTTAGTATAAGAAAATAAATTACCACTTCAAGTTACTGTAATAAACTAATTCTTTATTTATATTGGTGTTAAACCTACTGTATTCCAACTTCTCTATGGTTTATAAACTATTTTACTAGACATAGATTCATCAAAATAAGCAAACAACACACAAAAAACAGAATCTGTCAAAAACAGAACAGTCTGTAGTAATCTGAATTAAACATATACTTCTGGAACCCCAAAAATTCTAAAATAAATTTCTGGACCTGAGGAATTTATCTATTAATCATATTCAAAAATAATTAACTAAATAGAACTCTCCAAATAAAAATGGCATCAGTTCTCGTGAGCGCTAAAATTTCTGTTTTTTACAGCATGATCAACAAGACTTTCTCCAAGTCTTCTCAAAGGTTCTACTTGGCACAAACACTAATTAAATGCATAAAACCACATCTAAACAGAGGCTAGATGAATTATTTATTACTAAACAGGAGCAAAAAGTAAGGAATAAAAGCAAAGTTGGGTTGCCTCCCAACAAGCGCTATCGTTTAATGCCCCTAGCTAGGCATGATGATGACAATGATGCTCACATAAAAGATAAGAATTAAAATATAGAGAGAGCATCATGAAGAATATGACTAGCACATTTAAGTCTAACCCACTTCCTATGCATAGGGATTTTGTGAGCAAACAACTTATGGGAACAAGAATCAACTTGCATAGGAAGGTAAAACAAGCATAACTTCAAGATTTTAAGCACATAGAGAGGAAACTTGATATTATTGCAATTCCTACAAGCATATATTCCTCCCTCATAATAATTTTCAGTAGCATCATGAATGAATTCAATAATATAACCACCACCTAAAGCATTCTTTTCATGATCTACAAGCATAGAAATTTTATTACTCTCCACATAAGCAAAATTCTTCTCACGAATAATAGTGGGAGCAAACTCAACAAAATAATTATCATGTGATTGAAAATTAAGATCAAGATGACAAGTTTCATGGTTATCATTATTCTTTAAATCATATGTGTCATCACAGTAATCATCATATATAGGAGGCATGCTTTCATCATAATAAATTTGCTCATCAAAACTTGGGGGACAAAAAATATCATCTTCATCAAACATAGCTTCCCCAAGCTTGTGGTTTTGCATATCATTAGCATCATGGATATTCAAGGAATTTATACTAACAACATTGCAATCATGCTCATTATTCAAATATTTAGTGCCAAACATTTTATAGATTTCTTCTTCTAGCACTTGAGCACAATTATCCTTTCCATCATACTCACGAAAGATATTAAAAAGGTGAAGCATATGAGACAAACTCAATTCCATTTTTTATAGTTTTCTTTTATAAACTAAACTAGTGATACAACAAGAAACTAAAAGACTCGATTGCAAGATCTAAAGATATACCTTCAAGCGCTAACTTCCCCGGCAACGGCGCCAGAAAAGAGCTTGATGTCTACTACGCAATCTTCTTCTTGTAGACGTTGTTGGGCCTCCAAGTGCAGAGATTTGTAGGACAGTAGCAAATTTCCCTCAAGTGGATGACCTAAGGTTTATCAATCCGTGGGAGGCGTAGGATGAAGATGGTCTCTCTCAAGCAACCCTGCAACCAAATAACAAAGAGTCTCTTGTGTCCCCAACACACCCAATACAATGGTAAATTGTATAGGTGCACTAGTTCGGTGAAGAGATGGTGATACAAGTGGTATATGGATAATAGATAAAGGTTTTTGTAATCTGAAATTATAAAAACAGCAAGGTAACTAATGGTAAAAGTGAGCGTAAACAGTATTGCAATGCTAGGAAATAAGGCCTAGGGTTCATATTTTCGCTAGTGTAAGTTCCCTCAACAATACTAACATAATTGGATCACATAACCATCCCTCAACATGCAACAAAGAGTCACTCCAAAATCACTAATAGTGGAGAACAAATGAAGAGATTATGGTAGGGTACGAAACCACCTCAAAGTTATTCTTTCCAATCAATCTGTTGGGCTATTCCTATAAGTGTCACAAACAGCCCTAGAGTTCGTACTAGAATAACACCTTAAGACACAAATCAACCAAAACCCTAATGTCACCTAGATACTCCAATGTCACCTCAAGTATCCGTGGGTATGATTATACAATATGCGTCACACAATCTCAGATTCATCTATTCAACCAACACAAAGGACCTCAAAGAGTGCCCCAAAGTTCCTACCGGAGAATCACGACGAAAACGTGTGCCAACCTCTATGCATAGGTTCATGGGCGGAACCCGCAAGTTGATCACCAAAACATACATCAAGTGAATCACGTGGTATCCCATTGTCACCACAGATACGCACGGCAAGACATACATCAAGTGTTATCAAATCTTTAAAGACTCAATCCGATAAGATAACTCCAAAGGGGAAACTCAATTCATTACAAGAGAGTAGAGGGGGGAAGAAACATCATAGGATCCAAATATAATAGCAAAGCTCGTGATACATCAAGATCGTATCACCTCAAGAAAACAAGAAAGAGAGAGAGATCAAACACATAGCTACTGGTACATACCCTCAGCCCCGAGGGAGAACTACTCCCTCCTCGTCATGGAGAGCACCGGGATGATGAAGATGGCCACCGGAGAAGGATTGCCCCCTCTGGCAGGGTGCCAGAACAGGTCTAGATTGGCTTTCGGTGGCTACAGAGGCTTCTGGCGGCGGAACTCCCAATCTATTGTGCCCACAGATGTTTTTAGGCTATATGGAGATATATAGGCGGAAGAAGTACATCAGGGGGGCCACGAGGGGCTCACGAGGGTGGAGGGCGCACCCAGGGGGGTGGGCGCGCCCCCTGCCTCGTGACCTCCTCACAGATCCCCCGACGTGCACTCCAAGTTTTCTGGGCTTCTTTCCTTCCAAAAATGAGTTCCGTGAAGTTTCAGGTCAATTGGACTCCGTTTAATTTTTCTTTTCTGTGAAACCCTAAAATAGGGTAAAAAATAGAAACTGTCACTAGGCTCTGGGTTAATAGGTTAGTCCCAAAAATGATATAAAAGTGTATAATAAAGCCCATAAACATTCAAAATAGTAGATAATATAGCATGGAGCAATCAAAAATTATAGATACGTTGGAGACGTATCAATGCTGTACACCTCTCAAGGTTCTAGCGATATGGATGGCTTGCTTCAGTTTGTACCAGCGCGGGTCAGTGAGGAAATGAATACAGAATTGACCAAGCCCTTTGAAGCCGCTGAGGTCAAGGCGACGCTGTTCCAGATGGCACCCTCAAAGGCGTCGGGAGTGGATGGTTTTACATCAGGCTTCTTTCAGCGACATTGGGCTCTTGTGGAGAAGGACCTAGTGTCGGCAGTGTTGGATTTTCTGAATGGGGGAGAGATGCCAGTGGGAAGCAATGATACTTCAATCACTTTAATCCCAAAGGTGAGACATCCCCCGTCTATCACACAGTACCGACCTATATCGCTCTGTCCGGTGCCGCATAAAATTGCGGCAACAACCATAACCAACCGACTGAAACCATTGATGGATGCGACAGGTGGAGAGGAACAGAGTGTGTTCGTTCCAGGATGACTGATCACTGATAATGTGCTTGTTGCTTTCGAGAGCATTCATTCGATGAAAAGGAGGAAGAAAGGGAAACAATTTTCATGTGCCGTCAAGTTATATATGATGAAGGCATATGACTGTGTGGAGTGGCATTACTTGGAAGCTATGCTTCTCAGATTGGGTTTCAATGCTAATTTTGTTCGTCTGATTATGAGGTGTGTCACTTCCGTCAGATTCTCAATTCGGATGAATGGTTAATTGCTGCCTTCCTTCACCCCATCTAGAGGACTAAGACAAGGTTGTCCTGCGTCCCCCTTCCTGTTTCTCTTATGTGCGGAAGGACTAACTTCCTTGTTAAATCATTTTGGTGGACATTATGTGGACAGAGGTATTTGGGTGTCATGCAGGTCACCTTGGATCAACCATTTACTCTTCGCCGATGACAGCCTCATCTTCATCAGTGCAACGGTGGAGAGTGTGGACAGACTGAACCAGATCCTACAAACCTATGCAGACTGCTCGGGGCAGAGTGTAAACAAAGCTAAAAGCTCGGTTTTCTTCACTACGAATACGCCAACAGGGAGACGACATCTAGTAAAACAAAGGCTGGGCATTTTCATGGAGGCATTCAGTGAGCGTTATCTTGGTCTTCCTACAACAGTGGGAAGGATCATCAGCGAGACTTTTGATCATATTGGTGATCGGGCTCGGACTAGTATGGAAGGATGTTCTGAAAGGAATTTTGCTTGTGCAGGGCGTGAGATTCTTCTGAAATCTATAGTGCAAGCAATACCTACCTTCAGCATGTCCTGTTTCCGTCTTACAAAGAAAGTATGCAAGAAGTACACATCAAATATGGCGAAACATTGATGGAGCAGCTCACTTGATAAACGGTCTTTGCACTGGATCTCTTGGAAGTCGCTCGCATCTCCCAAAATTAATGGTGGAATGGGCTTTCGTGATATGGAACTCTTCAACATTGCCCTTCTAGGCAAACATGGTTGGAGGTTCATGTCTAGTTTAGACTCTTTTATGTGCCCATGTAATGAAGAGCAGGTATTTCTCAAATACTGATTTCATGCAAGCAACAGTGCCGCAATCAGCCTCTGCCATATGGAGAGCTATTGTGGCTGGGCAGGAAGCTCTTCGAGCTGGTTTGATTATGCGTGTTGGGGATGGCAGCTCTATCTCTGTTTGGAATGACAGGTGGATCCCAGGTACAATATAAATGTCCCCTATGATTAGACCGACCAATTCTTCGATTCAGTTCGTGTAGGAGTTAATTGATGATATTAATTGGAGGTGGAAGGACGATCTAATCCGTAACACTTTCCTAGCACCAAATGCAGAGGCTATCCTAAATATACCATTGCGCAATGGTGGGGGAGAGGATTATTTTGCTTGGGCTTTTGAAACATCCGGTGTTTACTCTGTCAAATTGGCATACCGTGCTCTTGTGAATCATAAGGAGCGTGTTGCTCTAGAGGAAGGGAAGGCTACCGACGCCTCAAAGATAGATCAACAGATGTGGACATCACTTTGGAAGCTCAAAGTTGTGCCAAAGGTGAGAGTTTTTTGATCGAGAGTAATCCGTGGAATTCTCCCTGATGAAGCTACCCTAAAGCACAAACATATTAAACCTCTAAGCATATGTAATGTATGCCTGGTAAAAGAGGAAGATTTGATGCATTCGTTGGTGTCATGCTCGTATGCTAGACGTTTCTGGGATGAGGCCCAATCTTGGTTTGATTTCCGCCTACCAAGGTTGCATCCCAGTACTTGGTCAAGAGATATTCGTTGTGATGAACGCTTCATGGATCAGGTACGCACAAAGATTATTTCAGTAATGTGGGCAATTTGGACCTCGCGTAACCAGTGGACACATGAGAAGGAGCACACCGATCCGGAGTAGTCTGTTCGCCATATTCGGGGGGATCTCACAGTCCTGGAAATTCCATGTGTCGATGCATCCATCCTTCTAGGTCATGGGCGGAGACCGCCCGAACTTGGCTTTGTCAAGATCAATACTGATGGCGCCATCAACTCAGATTCAGGAGTGGCAGGGGCGGGGGTGTTGCCCGCTCTTCGACTGCCCTTCTAGCAGCATGGTGCAAGCCGCAGGTTTGAATTACCGACCCGCTCGTCGCCGAGTCCTTGTCACTACGAGAGGGAGTCCTATTCGCAAGTCTTAGGGGCTACTCACATGTGATTATGGAGACGGACCGTCTGAAGATTGTGAATCTCTAGAACGATCGCCACAACACTTGCTCGATTGTGGCTCCTATTTTGCTAGAGATTGGAGAGCTTACCTTGTCGTTTGATTATTTTACTATTCACATGTAAGTAGGACAACTAATCTTCCGGCGCACCTAAGTGCGAAGCGTGCCTGCTCGATTACGGTGACTGAGAGTTGGTTGGACTCAGAACCCTCGTTCCTGGTCACGAGCCTTTTGGCAGATGATCGCAGGAGCTCTTTTGTTTGAATAAAGCTCTCATGTTTCCCTGCAAAGAAAAAAAAGAGAATAGGACCTATCTCTAGCTTTTTTTCAGAATCTTCAGCCCCCATTCTTTTTACAGTCCATGGCACTAGAGAAAGAAACGCACAATACGATACTTAATATTCTGTTTTTTTTCAGTCTATATGCTCAATATTCCGTTCCGTGCTGGGAGAGAAGAAAAAAAAGACGGATGAGGCCTAATATCTTCAACAACAAAAAAAGGCCGTTGCACCATCAGTGTTTGGGCCATTATAGCCTTCTCGAAGTCCACTCAAGGCCCTGCCCGGCCCGGCTTAACTATTAGTAGCCCACACACCATTTCCTCGCACATTTTTCCGCTTTCCTCCATCGCAGGAAACGACCACACGATGGCGTCTTTCTGCCGCTCCGCCGCCGCCGCGGCCAGGTCGGCTGCGCTCCGGTCCAAGTCCCGGATCGCGAGCCCGTTCCCGGCAACGAGGTCTCCCGTTGCCGCTCCTCGCCTCCGCAGGTCATTCCTGAAATCCCCAACCCTTGTGTCGTCCCACCACTAAACTCGCTCCAGAGGTTTTCAATCCTGCTGCTCCTTCTCTCAGGTCCACGGTGAAGATGCTGGCGGGCGCGGAGTCGCTGATGCCGCTCCACAGCGCGGTGGCTGGCGCGCGGCTACGGTCGTGCATCGCCGCCGACTCCTCCTGCTGGAGCTGCCTCTCCCAAGGTGAAGTCCACCCCCTGCATGCATCCAGTTCGTTTCGTTTCTGTTATAACTGAATGCCTAGTCGTGCTAGTTTGATTGGCTCTGCTTGTGATGATGATTTTCTACTATCTAATGCTGGAATTGCAATGGTTTGTTTCCTGAGAGACCGGTCAGCTAAGATGTGATATATTCTAGGATATGATATTTCTGCCCAATTTTTGTTAGCTTGTGCGCATAAGATATATCATTAGTTCATTACATTGGTGTGAATGTGTCGTGAAGCTGTTGGTTTTATCAGTTTATGTATGGCTCTCCTCTATGGATTCCAGTGGGCCTTGGAGAGCATTGTCAGGCTTGTCCATGGTAAAATATAAATTAGATGTGAATATTTCTGTCTCTCTGCCTATGTATGTTATGCTTTTGTACTTGGCAAGCTAAGCACCATTGTTTGTTAGCAAGTAAGAGCAAATGATCAATTGCTCGGTCTGTTGCCTTTAGCTGGATATGTATAGCTGTTTATTGTCTAATTGTGCTTCTTCTTGCATAAGGGTTTTAACGAGATATGTACAGCTTTTCATTGTATGTTGGAGAAGACAAGGTTGCAGAATTATTGGGCTCATTTTTCTTCTTTAATGCTGTTTTCTAATCCGAGGAGTCACTTTCCAAAATTCACCCTCGGAATATTTACAGCTATCCAGTTTTGCTATATGAAAATTATATCACTAGCTTCTTAAAGTTATTCGTAATCTTATAATTTATACCAATGTGTATGCTGTGTAATGATGAACAAAAGTGTGTCTCAGAACTGTCAAAACTGAAAGTATGTTATTACATCATTTAAAAAAGAATAGAGGGAGTAACTTTTAGTATATAATGCATCAATTGCATGCTTGTTGTTTACTTACATTTTCAACATTCTCATTTCTGTTTTGGTAACCATCCTGGTAGGTTTGATCAAGCGCATCTGACATTGGCTAGGAGCGTAATGTTGAAGAGCATGGATCACTTGCTCCTGTGTCATTTTCAAGATATTTTCTTTCTTCTCTGAAGAATAGGATATGTCAGTGTGCATTAATCAAATTTTGTTGAAAAAGTTGCAGATCTAATCTGTTGGTGACTCGTTCACAACTATTGTTTAATTTCACTCTATGCAATAACAGAGTTACCGCAGTTCCTTAACGTAATGTTCGTTTTGTGGACACCTTGAATCTTAACACTGGGTGGTATTACGGGGTTTGTCGTTTTCCAGCCTTGCGTGTATATTGCCTGGGTCTTTAAATTCATCTTATGTGTGCCATTCCTACAAGACAAAAACGCCTACAAATTGAAAAAGTCCAGGTCAAAATCCTACGGTGGTGATCATGTTTACAATTCCTTTTGTTTATTTATGTTCTTTATTGGTTGGTTTCTGATATTCAGTAAGGAGACATCTCTTTTTCTTCTTCTCTTCTCATTGAGCTTTGTTGTTTTCTTTTGATACAACGCATTAGACTTTGCTCTTCCTCGGTGACGAAGGCTGAAGAGGTGGGCATCCTACTAGGAACAGCACTCAGGATGGATCTTATTTATATGCTAGATGCTCGGCTTGGCGAGTCCATGGCTACAGAGATACTGAACTTTGTTTGGTGACTCGGTGTTCGGGTGCGTTCTTTAACTAGTAGGGTTCTGGTGGTTGAAATGTCCTTTTCTCTGTATCAACTGTTGGTCTTGTGCCTAATCTGAACATGAGTTTCGTTCTTCATGAAGACAAAAGTTGAAGTTTCTCCTTCATCCTGATCACACGTTCACCTCACTCTTTGTTGTTTTCCTAAAAATAAAAATCTCATGCTGACAGACCAGTTATTTTTTTCTGCCGGCTTGCCATTATTATTCAGTGATTATGATTAGTTAAGTTAGCAGACTACGGCAGGTTTATTATTTTCTATTTGGCCGGCTTATGTTTGTCCTACATAATTACCTGTTCCTTTGCCGGCCTACCTGTGCCCTCACATCGAATCAATAGTCCGTCCAAATTTTCCCAGTTGGAGAAGGAAGGACGCGGTACTACTTAAGAAGTGAGTTGATACATTCCCTTATCTTTACGTGCTAGCTTCCAGTTCTGCCATTTGCCAATTTCCAGTAGTGTGCTCCGGCATCGGCGATGGCCAAGATCACAGGAACAGCCACATGTGCTCTCTTCATCTTCTTCTCCTTCGCTTGCTGCCTGCCTCCTCTTGCTGGATCCTTGTCCTTCGACTACCCAACCTTCCGCTCGGAGGACCAGAAGGCCATCAAGATCGAAGGTAACGCTTCCTTCAGTGTCGGGCACATCGACATTAGCGGCAACAACTGGGACGTCCGTAAGAGCCAGGGGCGGGCGTCGTACAGTACCCAGCCAATGTTGCTGTGGGATGGGCACACAGGCGAGGTGGCTAGCTTCACCACCAGCTTCTCCTTCATCATCAACCCCAAGTCCAACAGCAGCAGGGGGGCTGGCATGGCCTTCTTCCTTGCCAGCTACCCGTCGAGCTTACCGACTGGGTCTGCAGGTTACTACAACCTCGGTCTCACGAACCAAAAAGATGGTGCTGTGGCGGCAGGCGACAACCGGTTAGTGGCGGTGGAATTCGACACCTCCAATGAGACCGAGGTATCAGATCCCACTGTGGACCACGTTGGCATTGACATCAACTCGTTAAAATCGGTGAAAACATTGCCCCTGCCAAACTTCAGCCTCACTGGAAACATGACTGCCGCAATCCAGTATGACAACGTTTCAAGTATCATGTCTGTCACACTATGGCTTGGTGATGGTCATGGCCAGAATTACAGCCTTAGCTCCAAGGTTGATCTCAAGAGTGCATTGCCGGAGCTGGTTGCGGTTGGCTTCTCGGCGTCGACGGGCAAATCCGTTGAGCTGCATCAATTGCTTTCTTGGCACTTCAACTCATCGCTGGAGGGCAAGACGGCAACAGTAGTAGCACCGCCGGTACTACCACCACCCTCCTCGAGAACTTCCAGTTCCGGAGTCATAGCAGGAGCCGTTGCTGGGGCATCGCTGTTCCTCGTGGTGTTCTTCTCCATGTCAGCCTTCTTGCTACGTCGCCGTCAGAACAAGAAGAAGAGGGAGGCAAAGGAGGAGGATATGGACTCGGAAGGCGAGGTGATCATGGAGATAGAGTTCGGGACGGGGCCAAGGAGGTTCCCGTATCGGTAACTCACCAACGCGACACAGAACTTTGCAGCGGAGGAGAAGCTCGGGCAAGGTGGCTTCGGTGCGGTGTACAGAGGCCACCTGAGAGAGCTTGGCCTCCCCGTGGCCATAAAGCGATTCTCCAATGAGTCATCCATGCAAGGGAGAAAGGAGTACACGTCGGAGATCAATGTCATCAGCCGGCTGCGCCACCGGAATCTGGTGCAGCTTGTTGGCTGGTGCCACAACCACGATGAGCTCCTGCTGGTTTACGAGCTCATGCCCAACCGTAGCCTCGACATCCATCTCCACGGCAAGGGTACCTTCTTGACATGGGCGATGAGGTAACATCTTTGTTGCACGGCGTTCATTCATCTTAACGTGAGTTTGGCATCTCTTGGAGCTCATGAATGGATGATCATTGCAACAGGATGAAGATAGTCCTCGAGCTTGGCTCTGCACTGCTCTACCTCCACGAGGAATGGGAGCAATGCGTGGTGCACCGGGACATCAAGCCCAGCAACGTGATGCTGGACGAGTCCTTCGGCGCCAAGCTGGGCGACTTCGGGCTCGCGAGGCTCATCGACCACTCCGTCGGGATGCAGACGATGACCATAGTTTCCGGTACGCCGGGCTACGTGGACCCCCAGTGCCCGATTACAGGCCGCGCCTGTTGGAATAATTATGCATCTCTGGGATGCCATTAGCAGGAACAGATTGCACCTAGATCACCTCACAACATGAACAGAGAAGGGTTTAGGGTTTCTTTACATGTCACGGGAGTGGACATGATCGCCTGCTCGGTGCAGGCGTGATGCAGGGGTGATGTAGTCGAAGTAGATGTTCTCCTCGACGTCCTGATTCCTTCAGGACGCCACCGGCACTGCCCAGGGACAGCGGCGGCGGCTGGCTTAGGTCTTCCCGTCGCTGCAGCACTCCCCCTGATCGGATGGGGTGAGAGAATATCGGAAGGAGAGTAAACCTTACGTGAATTGTGATCTCGCAGGTGCCCAGCTCTCTCCCGTATCCCTTTTAATATGGCGCTGGCGACAGGGGACCCAAAACCTGAGTTGGTTTTTGGGCGCCCCCGATCAGGGCGCATTAGTTCTGATCGAGGCTCACGTACGTTGGTACGTGGACCCCTTCACTTATCGTTATCCCTTTATCTTTTTTTTTCTTCTGTTAGACTAATAGATCTAACTGGCCTGTTTAAGCCGTCAGATCAAAACCAACATTCTCCCCCTTGATCGTTAGGCTTAACTTCATTCGCCCATTCTACATAGGAATGATGTACCAAAGTGAGGTGTTACAACAGCTCAAAACGTCATAGAACCTCAACACTTATAGTACACCCGCCTATTTCGAAATGGAAAACATTTTACTAATTGGGGAGTGGTTTATTTTAATGGTCCTCTTATTCCAGAATCATCAGGCCTCCAGTAGTCCCATGCCGGCAACATGCTCACGAAAGATACTGGGTGGTAAGCCTTTTGTTAGCGGATCCGCAAGCATATGCTTCGTTCTTATATGTTTAACATCAACTGTTTGATCCTGGATTCTATCTTTCACAACACGATACTTTATGTCAATGTGTCTGGCAGCATTACTTGACCTGTTGTTACTCGTATAGAAAACTGCTGGTTCATTATCGCAGTACAATAAAATTGGTTTAGATATGCTGTCAACCACTTTAAGTCCGGGTATAAAATTCTTTAGCCATACAGCCTGCCCGATGGCCTCATAACATGCTACAAATTCTGCTTGCATCGTAGATCCAGCAGTTAACGTTTGTTTGGAGCTTTTCCACGATATAGCTCCTCCCGCGAGTGTGAATATATAACCTGACGTGGATCTCATACTATCCACACACCCGGCAAAATCAGAGTCTGAATAACCAACAATTTCTAGGTTATCAGTTCTTTTATATGTAAGCATGAAGTCCTTAGTTCCTTGCATATAACGCAAGACTTTCTTTGCGGCCTTCCAGTGGTCCGGTCCTGGATTTGATTGGTATCTGCCAAGCACCCCGGTTACAAAACATAAGTCTGGGCGTGTACACACTTGAGCATACATGATGCTTCCAACAGCTGAAGCATAAGGAACCGACTTCATCTGATCAGTTTCACATTGGTTCCTCGGACATTGAAATGTCCCAAACTTATCGCCCTTAACTATAGGAGCAGGTGAGGGTGAGCACTTATGCATATTGAATTTTTTCAGTACTCTCTCAAAGTATGCCTTTTGAGATAGTCCTAACGTTCCTCTGGACCTATCTCGATGAATCTCGATGCCGAGGACATACGAGGCTTCACCAAGATCTTTCATATCAAAACTGGATGACAGAAAATTCTTGGTCTCATGCAGCATATCCTTATCGCTACATGCCAACAATATGTCATCAACGTATAGGACTAAAAATGTGAACCTACTGCCTTTAAACTTAACGTATATGCAGTTGTCCACAACATTTTCGGTGAAACCAAAAGTTTTGATAATTTTATCAAACTTGAGGTACCACTCTCTTGAAGCTTGCTTCAAGCCATAAATTGATTTCTTTAGACGACATGCTAAATGTTCCTTTCCTTCCACAACAAAGCCTTCTGGCTGAGCCATGTAGACATCTTCTTTTAAGTCACCATTTAGAAATGCCGTTTTAACATCCATTTGGTGTAGTTCCAGGTCATAATGAGCTACTAATGCCATTATGATTCTGAAAGAATCCTTGGTTGACACAGGAGAGAAAGTTTGCTTATAATCAATGCCTTCTCTCTGTGTATACCCTTTTGCCACTAGCCTTGCCTTGAACCGTTTGACATTCCCTTTGGAATCATACTTGGTTTTGTAGACCCACTTGCAGCCTACTTTCTTAGCTCCATCGGGAACTTCTACTAAGTCCCATACATCGTTTGAGCCCATAGATTTCAACTCGTCTTCCATGGCAACCAACCATTTGGACGAATTTTCGCTTTTAATGGCTTCCTTATATGAGGTTGGATCCTCCACCTTTCCCATATCATTCATGTCCTCCATCAAAAAAGTGATATAATCATCTGATATGGCTTTCTTCCTCTCACGCCGTGCTCTACCCATGGGCGGAGGTGGTGGTGGAACATCATCATTTTCATTATTTTCTCGGAGATCCTCATTTGTGTTTGGATTCTCATTATTAGTTTCTGGATCACCATTCGACTGAGAGACTGAACCGTGAGATTCAGGATCATCAGATGTCACATTTCTTCGTATTGGAAAAACAATCTCTTGGATAGTCGGGGATGGTACACAAACTCGCTTCTCCTCAAGATTGATCTCCCTTAAATTTGTGACCTCATTATCCTCAAAAAATACCGCTTGTCTAGTCTCCAAAAACTTGGTGGTGTGTCTTGGACAATAAAAACGATATCCCTTTCCCCTATGAGGGTATCCAACGAAGAAACAGCTAACTGTTTTTGGATCCAGTTTCTTAAGTTGTGGATTGAAAACTTTAGCTTCAGCAGGGCAACCCCACACCCGTAAGTAATTCAAGCTCGGTTTCTTTCCCGCCCACATCTCGTAAGGTGTGTTAGGTGCTGACTTAGTTGGAGCAAGATTTAGTATGTGTGCAGCTGTCTTTAATGCCTCTATCCAAAGGCTTACTGGTAAACTCGAGTGACTAAGCATGCTTCGCACCATATCCATAAGGGTGCGGTTGCGGCGCTTGAAGGAAATATGCCCTAGAGGCAATAATAAAGTTATTATTTATTTCCTTATATCATGATAAATGTTTATTATTCATGCTAGAATTGTATTAACCGGAAACATAATACATGTGTGAATACATAGACAAACAGAGTGTCACTAGTATGCCTCTACTTGACTAGCTCGTTAATCAAAGATGGTTATGTTTCCTGACCATGAACAATGAGTTGTTATTTGATTAACGAGGTCACATCATTAGTTGAATGATCTGATTGACATGACCCATTCCATTAGCTTAGCACCTGATCGTTTAGTATGTTGCTATTGCTTTCTTCATGACTTATACATGTTCCTATGACTATGAGATTATGCAACTCCCGTTTGCCGGAGGAACACTTTGGGTGCTACCAAACGTCACAACGTAACTGGGTGATTATAAAGGAGCATTACAGGTGTCTCCAAAGGTAGATGTTGGGTTGGCGTATTTCGAGATTAGGATTTGTCACTCCGATTGTCGGAGAGGTATCTCTGGGCCCTCTCGGTAATGCACATCACATAAGCCTTGCAAGCACTGCAACTAATATGTTAGTTGTGAGATGATGTATTACGGAACGAGTAAAGAGACTTGCCGGTAACGAGATTGAACTAGGTATTGGATACCGACGATCAAATCTCGGGCAAGTAACATACCAATGACAAAGGGAACAACGTATGTCGTTATGCGGTCTGACCGATAAAGATCTTCGTAGAATATGTAGGAGCCAATATGGGCATCCAGGTCCCGCTATTGGTTATTGACCGGAAACGTGTCTTGGTCATGTCTACATTGTTCTCGAACCCGTAGGGTCCGCACGCTTAAGGTTTCGATGACAGTTATATTATGAGTTTATGATTTTTGATGTACCGAAGGAGTTCGGAGTCCCGGATGAGATCGGGGACATGACGAGGAGTCTCGAAATGGTCGAGACGTAAAGATCGATATATTGGACGACTATATTCGGAGTTCGGAAAGGTTCCGAGTGATTCGGGTATTTTCCGGAGTACCGGGGGGTTACGGGAATACGGGGAAGAGTATTGGGCCTTGATGGGCTTTAGTGGGAAGAGGAGAAAAAGGCTGCGCCCCCCCTCCCCTCTAGTCCGATTTGGACTAGGGAAAAGGGGGCCGGCCACCTCTCCTTCTCCTCCTATTCCTTCTCCCTTCCTCCCCTCTTGGTGGACTCCTACTAGGACTTGGAGTCCTAGTAGGACTCCCTATCCTGGCCGCACCTTTGCCTTGGCCGGCCTCCTCCTCCTCCATCCTTTATATACAGGGGCAGGGGGCACCCCATAGACACAAGTTGATCCACGTGATCTATTCCTTAGCCGTGTGCGGTGCCCCCTGCCACCATATACCTCGATAATACTGTAGCGGAGTTTAGGCGAAGCCCTGCTGCTGTAGTTCATCAAGATCGTCACCACGCCGTCGTGCTGACGAAACTCTTCCCCGACACTTTGCTGGATCGGAGTCCGGGGATCGTCATCGGGCTGAACGTGTGCTCGAACTCGGAGGTGCCGTAGTTTCGGTGCTTGATCGGTTGGATCGTGAAGACGTACGACTACTTCCTCTACGTCGTGTCATCGCTTCCGCAGTCGGTCTGCGTTGGGTACGTAGACAACACTCTCCCCTCGTTGCTATGCATCACATGATCCTGTGTGCGCGTAGGAAATTTTTGAAATTACTACGAAACCCAACAGTGGCATCCGAGCCTAGGTTATTTATGTTGATGTTATATGCACGAGTAGAACACAAGTGAGTTGTGGACGATACAAGTCATACTGCCTACCAGCATGTCATACTTTGGTTCGGCGGTATTGTTGGACGAGACGACCCGGACCAACCTTACGCGTACGCTTACGCGAGACCGGTTCCCTCGACGTGCTTTGCACAGAGATGGCTTGCGGGCGACTGCCTCTCCAACTTTAGTTGAACCAAGTATGGCTACGCCCGGTCCTTGCGAAGGTTAAAACGGAGTCTATTTGACAAACTATCGTTGTGGTTTTGATGCGTAGGTGAGATTGGTTCTTACTTAAGCCCGTAGCAGCCACGTAAAACATGCAACAACAAAATAGAGGACGTCTAACTTGTTTTTGCAGGGCATGTTGTGATGTGATATGGTCAAGGCATGATGCTGAATTTTATTGTATGAGATGATCATGTTTTGTAACCAAGTTATCGGCAACTGGCAGGAGCCATATGGTTGTCGCTTTATTGTATGCAATGCAATCGCGATGTAATGCTTTACTTTATTACTACGGTAGTGATAGTCGTGGAAGCATAAGATTGGCGAGACGACAACGATGCTACGATGGAGATCAAGGTGTCGCGCCGGTGACGATGGTGATCATGACGGTGCTTCGGAGATGGAGATCACAAGCACAAGATGATGATGGCCATATCATATCACTTATATTGATTGCATGTGATGTTTATCTTTTTATGCATCTTATCTTGCTTTGATTGACGGTAGCATTATAAGATGATCTCTCACTAAATTATCAAGAAGTGTTCTCCCTGAGTATGCACCGTTGCGAAAGTTCTTCGTGCTGAGACACCACGTGATGATCGGGTGTGATAGGCTCTACGTTCAAATACAACGGGTGCAAAACAGTTGCGCACGCAGAATACTCAGGTTAAACTTGACGAGCCTAGCATATGCAGATATGGCCTCGGAACACGGAGACCGAAAGGTCGAGCGTGAATCATATAGTAGATATGATCAACATAATGATGTTCACCGATGAAACTACTCCATCTCACGTGATGATCGGACATGGTTTAGTTGATTTGGATCACGTGATCACTTAGAGGATTAGAGGGATGTCTATCTAAGTGGGAGTTCTTAAGTAATATGATTAAATTGAACTTAAATTTATCATGAACTTAGTCCTGGTAGTATTTTGCAAATCATGTTGTAGATCAATAGCTCGCGTTGTTGCTTCCCTGTGTTTATTTTGATATGTTCCTAGAGAAAATTGTGTTGAAAAATGTTAGTAGCAATGTTGCGGATTTGATCCGTGATCTGAGGTTAAATCCTCATTGCTGCACAGAAGAATTATGTCCTTAATGCACCGCTAGGTGACAGACCTATTGCAGGAGCAGATGCAGAAGTTATGAACGTCTGGCTAGCTCAATATGATGACTACTTGATAGTTTAGTGCACCATGCTTAACGGCTTAGAATCGGGACTTCAAAGACGTTTTGAACGTCATGGACCATATGAGATGTTCCAGGAATTGAAGTTAATATTTCAAGCAAATACCCGAGTTGAGAGATATGAAGTCTCCAACAAGTTCTATAGCTAAAAGATGGAGGAGAATCGCTCAACTAGTGAGCATGTGCTCAGATTGTCTGGGTACTTCAATCGCTTGAATCAAGTGGGAGTTAAACTTCCAGATAAGATAGTGATTGACAGAATTCTCTAGTCACCATCACCAAGTTAGTAGAACTTCGTGATGAACTATAGTATGCAAGGGATGATGAAAATGATTCCGAGCTCTTCGTGATGTTGAAATCAACGAAGGTAGAAATCAAGAAAGAGCATCAAGTGTTGATGGTTGACAAGATCACTAGTTTCAAGAAAAGGGCAAAGGGAAAGAAAGGGGAACTTCAAGTAGATTGACAAGCAAGTTGTCACTCCCACGAAGAAGCCCAAAGCTGAACCAAAGCCTGAAACTGAGTGCTTACACTGCAAAGGAAATGGTCACTGGAAGCGGAACTACCCTAAATATTTGGTGGATAAGAAGGATGGCAAAGTGAAAAAGGGTATATTTGATATACAGGTGTTTGATGTGTGCTTTACTAGTGTTTATAGCAACCCCTCGGTATTTGGTACTGGTTCAGTTGCTAAGAGTAGTAACTCGAAACGGGAGTTGCAGAATAAACAGAAACTAGTTAAGGGTGAAGTGATGATGTGTGTTGAAAGTAGTTTCAAGATTGATATGATCATCATCGCACACTCCCTATTCTTTCGGGATTAGTGTTGAACCTAAATAAATGTTATTTGGTGTTTGCGTTGAGCATGAATATGATTTGATCATGTTTATTGCAATACAGTTATTCATTTAAGTAAGAGAATAAACTGTTGTTCTATTTACATGAATAAAACCTTATATGGTTACACACCCAATGAAAATGGTTCATTGGATCTCGATCGAAGTGATACACATATTCATAATATTGATGCCAAAAGATGCAAAGTTAATAATGATAGTGCAACTTATTTGTGGCACTGCCGTTTGGGTCATATCGGTGTAAAGCGCATGAAGAAACTCCATAAAGATGGATTTTCGGAATCACTTGGTTATGAATCATTTGATGCTTGCGAACCGTGCCTTTTGGGCAAGATGACTAAAACTCCGTTCTTCGGAACAATGGAACAAGTTACTGACTTGTTGGAAATAATACATACCGATGTATGCGATCCAATGAGTGCTGTTGCTCGTGGCAAGCATCGTTGTTTTCTGACCTTCACAAGATGATTTGAGCAGATATGGGTATATCTACTTGATGAAACATAAGTCTGAAATAGTTGAAAGGTTCAAAGAATTTCAGAGTGAAGTGGAAAAATCATCGTAACAAGAAAATAAAGTTTCTGCGATCTGATCGCGGAGACAAATATTTGAGTTACGAGTTTGGTCTTCAATTAAAACAATGTGGAATAGTTTCACAGCTCACACCACCTGGAACACCACATCGTTATAGTGTGTCCGAACGTCGTAACCGCACTTTATTTGATATGGTGCGATCTATGATATCTCTTTACCACTATCGTTTTGGGGTTATGCATTAGAGACAGCTGCATTCACGTTTTAAAATAGGGCACCATCTAAATCCGTTGAGACGACACTGTATGAACTATGGTTTAGCAGTAAACCTAACCTGTTGTTTCTTAAAGTTTGGGGCTGCGATGCTTATGTGAAAAAGGTTTCATCCTGATAAGCTCGAACCCAAATCGGAGAAGTGCGTCTTCATACCCAAAGGAAATTGTTGGGTACACCTTCTATCACAGATCCGAAGGCAAGACATTCGTTGCTAAAATGGATCCTTTCCAGAGAAGGAGTTTCTCTCGAAAGAAGTGAGTGGGAGGAGAGTAGAACTTGATGAGGTAATTATACCTTCTCCCTTATTGGAAAGTAGTTCATCACAGAAATCAGTTCCAGTGATTCCTACACCAATAAGTGAGGAAGTTAATGATGATGATCATCAAACTTCAGATCAAGTTACTACCAAACCTCGTAGGTCTTCCAGAGTAAGATCCGCACCAGAGTGGTACGGTAATCATGTTCTGGAAGTCATGTTACTAGACCATGATGAACCTATGAACTATGAGGAAGCAATGATGAGCCCAGATTCCACGAAATGGCTTGAGGCCATGAAATCTGAGATATGATCCATGTATGAGAACAAAGTGTAGACTTTGATTGACTTGCCCGATGATCGGTGAGTCATTAAGAATAAATGGATCTTCAAGAGGAAGACGGACGTTGATAGTAGTGTTACTATCTACAAAGCTAGACTTGTCGAAAAAGGTTTTTGACAAAGTTCAAGGTGTTGAATACGATGAGATTTTCTTACTCGTATCGATGCTTAAAAGTCTGTCCGAATCATGTTAGCAATTGCCGCATTTTATGATTATGAAATTTGGCAGATGGATGTCAAAACTGCATTCCTGAATGGATTTCTGGAAGAAGAGTTGTATATGATGCAACCGGAAGGTTTTGTCGATCCAAAGGGAGCTAACAAAGTGTGCAAGCTCCAGCGATCCATTTATGGACTGGTGCAAGAATCTCGGAGTTGGAATATACGCTTTGATAAGTTGATCAAAGCATATAGTTATTGTACAGACTTACAGTGAAGCCTGTATTTACAAGAAAGTGAGTGGGAGAACTACAACATTTCTGATAAGTATATGTGAATGACATATTGTTGATCGGAAATAATGTAGAATTATTCTGCAAAGCATGAAAGGATACTTGAATAAAAGTTTTTCAAAGAAAGACCTTGGTGAAGCTGCTTACACATTGAGCATCAAGATCTATATAGATAGATGAAGACGCTTGATAAGATTTTTTCAATGAATACATACCTTGATAAATTTTTTGAAATAGTTCAAAATGGAACAGTCAAAGAAGGAGTTCTTGCCTGTGTTGCAAGGTGTTAAGTTGAGTAAGACTCAAAGCCCGACCACGGCAGAAAATAGAAAGAGAATGAAAGTCATTCCCTATGCCTCAGTCATAGGTTCTATAAAGTATGCCATGCTGTATACCAGATCTATTATATGCCATACCACTGAGTTTGGCAAGGGAGTACAATAGTGATCTAGGAGTAGATCACTGGAGAGCGGTCAAAATTGTCCTTAGTGGAATAAGGATATGTTTCTCGATTATGGAAAAAGGTTCGTCGTAAAAGGTTACGCCGATGCAAGTTTAACACTAATCTAGATAACTCTAAGTCTTGATCTAGATACATATTGAAAGTGGGAGCAATTAGCTAGAGTAGCTCCGTGCAGAGCATTGTAGACATAGAATTCGCAAAATACTTACGGATCTGTATATGACATACCCGTTGACTAAGATTCTCTCACAAGCAAAACATGATCACACCTTAGTACTCCTTGGGTGTTAATCACATAGCGATGTGAACTAGATTACTGAATCTAGTAAACCCTTTGGGTGTTGGTCACATAGCGATGTGAACTATGGGTGTTAATCACATGGTGATGTGAACTATTGCTGTTAAATCACATGGCGATGTGAACTAGATTATTGACTCTAGTGCAAGTGGGAGACTGAAGGAAATATGCCCTAGAGGCAATAATAAAGTTATTATTTATTTCCTTATATCATGATAAATGTTTATTATTCATGCTAGAATTGTATTAACCGGAAACATAATACATGTGTGAATACATAGACAAACAGAGTGTCACTAGTATGCCTCTACTTGACTAGCTCGTTAATCAAAGATGGTTATGTTTCCTGACCATGAACAATGAGTTGTTATTTGATTAACGAGGTCACATCATTAGTTGAATGATCTGATTGACATGACCCATTCCATTAGCTTAGCACCTGATCGTTTAGTATGTTGCTATTGCTTTCTTCATGACTTATACATGTTCCTATGACTATGAGATTATGCAACTCCCGTTTGCCGGAGGAACACTTTGGGTGCTACCAAACGTCACAACGTAACTGGGTGATTATAAAGGAGCATTACAGGTGTCTCCAAAGGTAGATGTTGGGTTGGCGTATTTTGAGATTAGGATTTGTCACTCCGATTGTCGGAGAGGTATCTCTGGGCCCTCTCGGTAATGCACATCACATAAGCCTTGCAAGCACTGCAACTAATATGTTAGTTGTGAGATGATGTATTACGGAACGAGTAAAGAGACTTGCCGGTAACGAGATTGAACTAGGTATTGGATACCGACGATCAAATCTCGGGCAAGTAACATACCAATGACAAAGGGAACAACGTATGTCGTTATGCGGTCTGACCGATAAAGATCTTCGTAGAATATGTAGGAGCCAATATGGGCATCCAGGTCCCGCTATTGGTTATTGACCGGAAACGTGTCTTGGTCATGTCTACATTGTTCTCGAACCCGTAGGGTCCGCACGCTTAAGGTTTGATGACAGTTATATTATGAGTTTATGATTTTTGATGTACCGAAGGAGTTCGGAGTCCCGGATGAGATCGGGGACATGACGAGGAGTCTCGAAATGGTCGAGACGTAAAGATCGATATATTGGACGACTATATTCGGAGTTCGGAAAGGTTCCGAGTGATTCGGGTATTTTCCGGAGTACCGGAGGGTTACGGGAATACGGGGAAGAGTATTGGGCCTTGATGGGCTTTAGTGGGAAGAGGAGAAAAAGGCTGCGCCCCCCCTCCCCTCTAGTCCGATTTGGACTAGGGAAAAGGGGGCCGGCCACCTCTCCTTCTCCTCCTATTCCTTCTCCCTTCCTCCCCTCTTGGTGGACTCCTACTAGGACTTGGAGTCCTAGTAGGACTCCCTATCCTGGCCGCACCTTTGCCTTGGCCGGCCTCCTCCTCCTCCATCCTTTATATACAGGGGCAGGGGGCACCCCATAGACACAAGTTGATCCACGTGATCTATTCCTTAGCCGTGTGCGGTGCCCCCTGCCACCATATACCTCGATAATACTGTAGCGGAGTTTAGGCGAAGCCCTGCTGCTGTAGTTCATCAAGATCGTCACCACGCCGTCGTGCTGACGAAACTCTTCCCCGACACTTTGCTGGATCGGAGTCCGGGGATCGTCATCGGGCTGAACGTGTGCTCGAACTCGGAGGTGCCGTAGTTTCGGTGCTTGATCGGTTGGATCGTGAAGACGTACGACTACTTCCTCTACGTCGTGTCATCGCTTCCGCAGTCGGTCTGCGTTGGGTACGTAGACAACACTCTCCCCTCGTTGCTATGCATCACATGATCCTGTGTGCGCGTAGGAAAATTTTTGAAATTACTACGAAACCCAACAGCGCTCGGCCACACCATTTTGTTGTGGTTCACCAGGCATTGAGTACTGAGCAATGATTCCATTTTTAGATAAGAACTTGGCAAAAGGTCCAGGAATCTGCCCATAAGGAGCATGCCTACCATAATACTCTCCCCCGTGATCAGACCGTACAACTTTGATTTTTGCGTTCAGTTGATTTTCAACCTCCGCTTTATAGACTTTGAATTTCTCCAAAGCTTCCGATCGGTCACGTATGGGATAAATATACCCATAGCGGGAAAAGTCATCTGTGAATGTAATGAACGAATCAAAACCATCTACAGACTTAACATTAAGGGGTCCACATATGTCGGTGTGAATTAATTCTAAAACCCTTGTGGCTCTAACTGCTCCTTTCTTAATTGTTTTTGCAAATTTTCCTTTAATGCAGTCGACACATTTGTCTGCATCTGAGAAGTCTAATGGGAGGAGTATTTCATTTTTAACTAAGCGTTCCATTCTCCCCCTCGAAATGTGGCCCAAACGACAATGCCACAATTTCGAAGAATTACTTACTCCTTTCCATTTCTTCTCAACATTAATTTCATCACTCACATGCATAACTGAATCATTATGAAGAGATAACATGTATAGTTGGCCTCGTCTAACACCGATGCCTACATTCTTATTACATTTGATCAAAGCAAATTGTTTCTTGCCAAAATGGCACTCATACATATCATCATCTAAACGAGAAACTGAAATCAAATTCCTACTTAAGGTAGGCACATAAATAACATTATTCAATCTAAGAGTGTGGCCAGTGTGTAGCTCCAACGTGAGAGATCCCACAGCTTCAACATCGGCCTCAACTCCGTTCGCAACCTTAAGTTTTCTTGTTCCTCCTCTTATGGTTTGGATCGTATCGAATCCCTGCATAGAGTTAGCAACGTGAGTGGTTGCCCCTGAATCAATCCACCATGACTTTATTGAAAAATCAACATAAAGTGATTCATCTACAAAAGTAATTTTATCAATACCTCTTTTGTTCATCCATTTTAGAAAGCCTGGGCAGTCCCTTTGATAGTGTCCCTCTTCTTTGCAGAAGTTACAAGCATTTTCTCCAGCAGTGGAGCTGCTAGGAGCAGAAGAAGAACCACCGGCTTCTTTACCCTTGAATGCCTTAGGGTTGAATGGCTTAGTGCCTTCTTTCTTGACTTGCCTTTTCTGAGGCTTAGGGAAACCTTGTCCGTCATGCTTTCTCTTGTTAGAGCCAACATGAAAGACATGGTCTTTCTTCTGCCTCATGATCATTTCTTCCTCCTGGACGATCCTTGCGGTCATCTCAGAGAGTGGCCATTTTTCCTTTAGAGAGTTATAGTTGACCTTAAATTGTTCAAACTCTTCAGGAAGAGACTCAAAAATAATTATGACAAGAAGGGCTTCACTTAAAGAACACTCCAAAGCCTTAAGCTTGGTGAAAGCATTTACCACCCTCAATATGTGCTGCCTAACATTTCCGTCAATAGTGTATTTCTGAAGAAGTTTAGCAAAAAGCTCATGAGCATACACTTTGTCGGAGCCTTTAAATTGCTCCTCCATTTAAGTGAGGAAATCTTTAGCAGTATCTTTCTTAGGGAGTGCTTCGAAATGTCCGGCGATATTGTCGCTTTCATGATGAGAAGCGCAATATGGTTGGACTTATTCCACTTTTCCATCTTAACATCATACTCCTTCTTGAGTTCTGCATACCCTGTGACACCTGCCATAGGTGCCACAGGTTTTTCTTCCCTCAAGGCATAGTCAAATTCATTACAACCCAAACATAATTCGACTTGGGACTTCCAACGAGGGAAGTTACTCCCCGTAAGTGGTTCGATCGTGTCGGACCGGAATGGAGCGGAAGCTGAAATCATCATAAAAGTTCATAAGTAAACTTGCATGATTATAAATTTACGTTGGTAAATAAACAAACATACCAAGTATTTAATTTCAACTCCATGTCATAACACCGTTGGGCAGAAAAAACATGGATTTAAAATATCATAGGGGATGACTCATAATAATAAAACAACGTTGGTCCGAATTAAAATTAGAGTCATTTCATTCTTAATTTAAACATCAACATAAAAGAAAATATCATTATTTTTGATGTCTAAAAATTCATCATGCAAAACACATAATAAATCCTGAATAAAAAATCTCGTTGGTTCAATTTTACCCAGAATAATAATGTGTTCATTTTATTTTTAGGCATTTTCTATTTTAAACAGTGCAAAACATGAAAGATATTAACTTACATGCACTGGAAATCACAGAAAAACGCGATGGCCCAAAATACCCACGGTTATACAGCGGCCCAAAACCCAGCAGCGAAAAACCGTAAAAAAAACGCGCTGGGCTAAGGCAACTTGGGCTGAAGCCCGTGGCCAAAAATGGCCCATTAACGCCCGCCGGCCCGGGTCATAGCTCCGCGACACTGTGAGCCGTCCGATCGAATCTGACGGCTCGCGCGGCTTGCGGCCGGAGCAAAAACAGCTGACCTGGGCTAACCCTAGGTCGTTTCCCCCTCTCCCCCGCATCTGATTCCCGATCCCGCTGGCTCCATTTCGAGGTCGACGGCGGCGACGAGAACGTCGGCCACCCCAGTCCATACCGACGCGACGGCGGTGCTCGCCGGAGGAGCGGGCGCAGGACTAAGTCCGCGCGCTCTCCCGTCGAGCATGGCAGCCCGGGTCGTGTCCAAGCGGGGCGGGAGGAGCACCCCGGCGGGCCAGCGGCCTGCTGAACGGCGACGTCGAGGCACGGCGGCCCACGGCGTCCTACCGCACGGTCTCTCCGTTGGGAGGGAGCGGCGTGGCATTCCGCGCGCCGACCCGAGGGACGGCGGCGTCGCGGCATCGGCGTCCTCGCATGGTGTCGGCCATGCGGGCCCCGAAGGGGATAGACGTCGACGCGGCGCATTAGGTGAGGATTCTCCTCATTGCTTCTCCAATTCGTGTTCATTAGTTGCTTGATGTGGGGAAAAAGCAATCCTAATTTCAGAATTAGGGTTCTTGCGAATTGGGGATGAATTCTAGGGTTCTTAAACATGAGGGGGTGCTACGGTTGACTTGCGTGTATCCCTATGCCTAATATTTTGCTAATGCATACGAAAACAGTACTTAAGCATGATCAATTTTAATCAACTTAACATGAAGGTGAGCATAAGATCTTAACTTAGATTAATTAGAATTGATGAACTTAGGTGGCACTACTGATCCGTAGCAAATTGGAATTAAAACATCATCAACAGTGGGCAATTGACATCAACATTAGAAAACAGTAGCAATCAAACTTGATCTACAGAGGGCCTAAACTTGAGATTGGTTTACTGAACATGATATAGGGATCTAAAAGCAATCATATCTGGCGACTGATACCATTGTTGGAATAATTATGCATCTCTGGGATGCCATTAGCAGAAACAGATTGCACCTAGATCACCTCACAACATGAACAGAGAAGGGTTTAGGGTTTCTTTACATGTCACGGGAGTGGACATGATCGCCTGCTCGGTGCAGGCGTGATGCAGGGGTGATGTAGTCGAAGTAGATGTTCTCCTCGACGTCCTGATTCCTTCAGGACGCCACCGGCACTGCCCAGGGACAGCGGCGGCGGCTGGCTTAGGTCTTCCCGTCGCTGCAGCACTCCCCCTGATCGGATGGGGTGAGAGAATATCGGGAGGAGAGTAAACCTTACGTGAATTGTGATCTCGCAGGTGCCCAGCTCTCTCCCGTATCCTTTTAATATGGCGCTGGCGACAGGGGACCCAAAACCTGAGTTGGTTTTTGGGCGCCCCCGATCAGGGCGCGTTAGTTTTGATCGAGGCTCACGTACGTTGGTACGTGGACCCCTTCACTTATCGTTATCCCTTTATCTTTTTTTTCTTCTGTTAGACTAATAGATCTAACTGGCCTGTTTAAGCCGTCAGATCAAAACCAACAGCGCCAGCTCCGAGTCGGACGTGTACAGCTTTGGCGTGGTCCTGCTGGAGGTGGCGTGCGGGAAGAGGCCGATAAGCACATCCGCTAACAAGCAGGGCGTCTCCCGGCTGACCGAATGGGTCTGGGACCTGTACGGCCAGGGAGCCGTTCTTGAGGCGGTCGACGAGCGGCTGAACGGCCACTACGATGAAGTGGAGGTGGAGCGTGTGATGGTCGTGGGGCTCTGGTGCGCTCACCCGGACCCGAGCGCGCGGCCGTCCATCAGAACGGCCATGACCACGCTGGTGTCCAAGGATGCCAAGCAGCTGCCCGTGCTGCCGGCCAAGATGCCCGTGCCCACGTACGCGCCCCCGATGGCACCGTGGGACGGGCAGTCGTCGTCTTCAGGGTTGTCGACGTCCACCGTGACGCGGTCGTCGACGACGAGCGGCTACACGGGGCCAGCGCCAATGGTGACACCCAGGGCATGAGTACCGGCAGGTCCATGTCGAGATTTCTTTGTGGCGGGTCTGAACAGAAATGTCTCCGTTCTTCAGGGCTTCATTGTGATCGTGAACTGAAGTGTCCAGCATGACCGATGTGCTCGCATCAAATGCTCATGAGCATGACTTCTTGAGTTGTAGTATCATATAAACGACGATGTGTGTTTTACCTTTGGGAAACACTTCTCTACAGAAGTCTGATGAGAATCATTCAACAGACTCGTCGGACAACGTCGATTTGTATTTGATCTCACGGCTGAGAGATGCCCGAAAATCAAGCCTGATATTAACCACCCAATTTTCTGGCCCATGCCCTTTATTCTCTCCCTTAATTAACTCCCTTCACCTCCCTCCTGTCCAGCTGTGCACATCGCTAAGCTCGCCATGCCCGTCGCCGCTTCTCCTCTATCACCCAGCACGAGTTTCTGACCCACACATCTGCAGCCTCCGTTCCACCTCGTCGCTGCCCCATCTTGCCGGCGGCTGCGCGGGGACTGACCCACCACTTGCTCACCGTCAAGCTCGTAACCTCCCTCCTTGTCGTGCTTAATTCCGCCAGGATTGGAGCCTTTTCCACCTGCAGTTTTGGCCTCTGAGGCTCTGATCCACCTCGTCTGAGAGCCGTCTCGGTTTGGACACGAGGCCAACTGGGATAGGCTCTCACGCCATGCAGGAGATAGGAGGGTGGATTACCGGGCGAGATTGCATCTCAGCATTGCATGTACAAGTAGGCGACGAGGATGAAGCACATGTGAGTCCCGACTGATGCACAAGTTTGAAAATGGATTGCGTGTAGCATAGTTTGTATTGTTCTTTTTCCATTGGGAATTTTCATTATTTTAAGCATTGTAGAGTTCTTCTCAATCGCTCGGATTTGTTCATCCAATTTTGTTAACTCTATCGCATGATTATGTCTCGGATTGCAGGGAGCACAGAAGAAGGTAGTAAGATGCAACACGTCCACAAGGGCACGGTGCTAGTGACAATCTTTGCATTTATGCTTGCAGATCATGTCACTGCCGTAGATGGGCAGTGCTTCGTGATCACCATAGAAGCAAATTTTCCGTTTAACCGAGAAAAATATTCTAGATTGCGGAAACATATTCCCATGTTTAAATATATGTTTTCAACAAATATATGTTCTCTAATATATGAAAAATAGTAAGCAAAATATATATCTTTGGAAGTATGGCGTCTGCATTGTGCCCAGGCGATGCGAAACCTGGTCACATGCATGTATTATTTTTGTTGTATATATGGAAGCAAATTCTCATTTTTTTTTAGATGCAAATTCGAAATTATTTGGAAGCAAATTCCCATTTCTTTGGATGCAAATGCCAAATTTTTAGGAAGCAAATTCCCATTTCTTTGGACGCAAATACAAAAAATTGAAGCAAATTCCCATTCCTTTGGACGCAAATACCAAATTCTTTGGAAGCAAAGTCCCAATATAATTTCTTCTAAACGCCAATAATAACAATGGTAAAAAAGGTGTTTGATGGAATCATATATTTGTATTGTTGGAAGCATTTTATTGTTGCATTGGTGGCAGCTCTATGGTCATCCGAAACAAAATTTCCTCTAGTTGATCTAAACAAAACAAATGGTCGCGCTGGACACAAATCTCACCGGATTGAAACAATCTCCTGTTGATATGGAAGCAAATTTGCTAGGAAATAGAAGCAAAATGAATTATTCAAGTGATAGAACGTGTTTCTATATATTATAGTATGTGCTTCCCAGTCACAAAAAACTGACCAACAACATGCATTAGACGCACCAGTTTCTCCCAGTTTATTGCACATTTCAACGTGTGTACGGATGAAGCAGCAAGGTGGATTTTACTGCTAAAGTGATGTAGGTCTAGCGTGATTTCTGGGGAGCAGTTGACGGGAAACAAATCACAATTAATGCAACATGCAAACCAACTACCTAGGCCCACCTCTTCAATCACACGGTCCTGGCTGTATCAATCTAACGGTGTACTAGTAGTCTGATAGGATGCTAAACATTAGTAGTCTGATTCGTAGCACTGCCCTTTACCTTTACAACTTGCGTTGCTCCTTCCATAAAAGGAACAGAGTTAGAGCACCTTTAGTTTTTTTTTGAGGATTTAAGCCACATTTAGTCGAACTCCTAGTTTTTTTTGAAACTGGGCAAAAGATTTGCCACTTTCATTGATTAAGAAGAAGGTTTAGAGGTTTCGGCCAAAAAGCCGAATTACAACACATTACTCTCGCGGCACTACATTACTCAAATACTTTGCCCCTGCAAGACACCATAGCTTGGATACATCCTTGATTCTAGCAACAAGAACCCCTACCGGCACCGCGGTATTACTGAACACACGTGCGTTTCTCTCATTCTAAATTTCCGACGAGATAAGCATCAGGAAGGACATCATCGGCCGTCTAGATTGCGACATATTGGAATCAATAAGGTTCCACCAGGCCTTTACCGAGTGGATGGCCATCAAGCAGAAGGGTGCACATCCACCAAGCTGAGCCAAGACTTGATCATTCCCCAAACTCGAACCGTGTAGCGGCATTGGAACAGTAGGTGGGCCGCGGATTCTTGAACTTGTTTGCATATGGGGCAACGGTCGCAGTTAGGCCAACCCCGGCGTTGAAGCCTGTCGGCCGTCCAAATCCTGTTATTGATAATGAGCCAAGCAAAGAATTTGCATTTGGGGGAGCCCAAATCTTCCGCACCAATTGTTGCATGTTGGAGTCAACCAAACCCAGGAACTGGGCCTTGTAGGCTGAAGATGCATAGTAAATGCCATCGTGAGTGAGTTTCCAGGAAATAGAATAATCCATCTCGGGGTTTAGGTGCACCGTAGAAATCTTCTCCCAAAGGTTGACGAACTCGGTCAGATGTCTAGTGGAGGTGATCTTGTCCGTGTTAATTTGATAGACCCAGAAATTATTCTGCAATGCCTTTTGAACCGAACAACCCCATCTTTTTGATAGATCAAAAATCTTCGGGGCGATGTCTTTGGGCCTCAAACCGTCGAGCCAAGCGGACTCCCAGAAAGAGGCCCGAAGACCATTGCCGAGAAGCACCTTGGTGGCAGCCGCAAAAATGTTTTTATCATTTTCGTCGCAAGGGTTTCCCAAGCGAACCCACGGCTTAGGAGGATCCGACCATTCTGCCCAAAGCCACCGGATGCGAAGCGCAGATGCAAACTTCTTTAGATTTAAGATGCCCAGCCCCCCATGAACCTTGGACTTGTAGACCTGCATCCAGTTGATCTTGCATTTTCCTCCAGTGACCTTGTCACATCCAGCCCAAAGGAAGGCTTGGCGAAGAGAATCAATCTTTTCCAGAACCTCAATCGGTAGGTTTAACGTTGTCATATAGTATATAGCGACGACCGTGATGACAGACTTGACCAGCACCGCCCTTCCCGGAGATGCCATGAGCATGCCCAACCTTGGAGTAAGCTTGGCCGCAATCTTGTCCTCCAGGGGCTGGAAGTGGATCCTATTTAGCCTCTTGACCGACAGTGGCAATCCGAGATATTTCATTGGGAAGGTAGATCGGTTGGCCGGGAAGGAATGCAGTATATCATCAAGGTCCAAGTGGTCACATCGGATGGGGGAAACCATGCTTTTAGAGCAATTCGTGACCAGGCCAGTGACCTCCCCAAAGCACACAAGGGTTTTTGTGAAGAATTTGATTTCAGATTTAACTGGCGCAAGGAAGACCGCAACATCATTCGCGTATAAGGAGGCACGAATCACCATCGCATTTCCATCAAGAGGGTGCAACTTGCCTTGCTCTGTGGCCTTCTGTAGGATATGGTGTAGAGGATCAATTGCGAGCACAAAGTGGAGAGGGGAAAGGGGGTCCCCCTGTCTCAAGCCACATCCAAGGGAAATTGGGCATCCGGGCACACCATTGAGAAGTACCCTCGATGAAGTGGTAGAAAGCAGGGCCGAGACCCAACCTCGGAAGCGCGGAGGGAAGCCAAAATGGTTCAGCAACTCAAGGAGGTAATCCCAATGAACCGAGTCAAAAGCCTTTTTGATATCAAGCTTGAATAGCAGAGTCGGATTTTTTTGCGGTGGAAGCGTCGGGCCAAGTTGCGAACATACATAAAGTTGTCATGGATACATCTTCTTTTGATCAAGGCGCTTTGAGCTTGGGAAACAAGGTCATTCATGTGCGGAGCTAGACGGCTGGACATAACTTTGGCGATGATCTTCGCGATGGCATGTATGAGACTGATGGGGCGAAAGTCCACAATGTCTTCAGCACCCTCCTTCTTGGGAATGAGGGTAACATCCGCAGTGTTTAGCCAGTGCAAATGTGAGGCATGTAGATTCGAGAAGCGATTTATAGCCTGCATGATATCAACCTTAATGATGCTCCAACAGGATTTGAAGAAGGCACCGGTAAATCCATCTGGCCCGGGGTCCTTATCACTTGGCATGGAAAAAACTGCAGCCTTGACCTCCTCCTCAGAGATGGCATCATCCAGTCCATGTAGGTCGCAATCAGGAGTAGGAATAATGTCCCAGTTGATATCTGTTTTACGCGAGGGTCTCTTTTTGGCGATGTTCTTGAAGTGACGATGGATAATATCTTCTTTGTGCTTGTGTTCAGTGACCCAGCCACCATTGTGCTTGAGGCAACGGATGAATTTTTTTTGCCTACGATGGTTCACCCGCAAGTGGAAGTAACGGGTGTTAGCATCTCCTTCTTTCAGATTAGTTATTCTTGAGTTTTTCCGCTTTCTTGATTTCTCCAGTACGACCCATCCAATGATCTTCCTCTTTAGCCTTCTCCGGATGTCAGCTTCATCATGGGAGAGTTCTCTATGCTCCTGAGCCAAATCGAGAAGCAAAATCACCTCCAGGGCCATGTGTAACTGTATCTTTGCATTTGAAAATAGTGACTTGCTCCAAGAGAGAAGCCTACTAGCAGCAGTCCTCAGTTTATGAAACAGCCTTTGATAGGGCTCCACATGAATGGATTCTTCATTCCAAGCATCAGTGACAACCTTTTTAAATCCAGGCATCCTTGTCCAGTAATTCTCAAAGCGGAATGTTTTGGGTCTCCTTGGGCCATCATCATTAGCAAGCAATAATGGACAGTGGTCAGAAAGCGAAGATGATAAAGCGTGTAAAATATGAGAGCTGAACTCGACATCCCAATCATCATTGTAGAAGAAGCCATCAAGCTTACACATCGTTGGATTAGAGCGTTCATTGCTCCAAGTGAATTTTCGGTTCTGTAGATGAATTTCCTTTAGCCTACAATTCACCAAAGTGTTGCAGAACCTCAGGAGGCGACTGCGATCAACAGTGGCATGGTTTTTGTCTCTGGCACGATAAATTTGATTAAAGTCTCCATTGACCAGTCATTTTGTCCCATCGACCGGTTTTTGGGAGGTGAGCTCTAGAAAGAAGTCATCTTTGTGAATGCTTCTGGTAGGTCCATAGACCGTAGTTAACTTAAATGTCTTTGCATCTGAGGCATTGTTGAGAGCAACTGTTGCGGAGAGAAAATAGGTGCCAATCTAGACATTTGAGATGGATACCACAGAGTTGTCCTAAAGCAGCAAGATCCCACCCCTAGTTCCATCCGCCGGTCTGTGTGCGAAGTTCTTGAGGCGATATCCTCCCAGGTAGGCAACCACATGGGAATCCATGGTATGAAGCTTGGACTTCTGGATGCAAACTAGATGACAGGAGGAGGCAACAATTGTTTCATGTACAACTGATTGGCGATCAGGACAATTTAGGCAACATACATTCCAGCACAAAATATCAAGGTTTTGTTCTAACATAATGCACAAAGATTATGACAGTACAAGCACACTGCTCAGTAGACCACATGGGTAAAATTGGTCTCGCCAAGACCATCAAGGACAACACTAAGATGCTGCAAACAGGCGTACATCTAGCAAGTTTCAGGTTGACTATCATCAGGAAACTAGGCTACATCTGGGACTAATAAGCAAAGCTTAGGCGTCAGTCGAGGCTGCCACGCTCGTGTCTGGCCCTCCTTCACCTCCAGGCTGCATTAGGGCCTCTTCTGCCGCCGATGAGAGGTCGCAATCGAGCTAGAATAAAGCACGCAAGGCAGTGACAACAATGTAGTGACCAGACCTCAAACGGTCCAATCTCTGTGCTCCAGTGTCATCCCTGGATCAGTAATGTGGACACTTCACAGTACTTGAAGGATTTATAACAGAGTAGCAATCACACACTTATTACAACGAGTGTCTCAGAAGAGAACTTATTACAATAAATATGGCTTAAGGCCATCTAATAACGGTAACAGCGGAAGGCTTGGAAGATAAGTGAGTCCATCAACTCCAACGACATCACTGAGTATAGAACCACGACCTAAAGGCACCTTACTCGTTGTCTGAAAAGTCTGCAACATGAACGTTGCAGCCCGAAAACGGGCCAGCACATGGAATATGCTGACAAAGTAACACATAGAGAGCAATGAACAGAAATAGGCTATACTACATGCATATATGGCTGGTGGAAAGCTATATGGTTACAGTTTTGCGTAAAGCCAATTTTTCCCTACTGCAAAGGAATAAATTTTATTTAACTATCATGGTAGTTGTTAAACATTGAGAGTGTAGACACCCTCTCAATCCCAGTTAAACATCATCATTAAAAACCCAAAAATATTAATTAGAGTAACATGATGAGATTCACATGATAATCCAAATACTAGATACTCAAATTGTCCATAACCGGGGACACAACTAACCATGATTAGTTTATACACTCTGCAGAGGTTTGCGCACTTTTCCCCATAAGACGCGATCTCCTCTGTTGGGATTCTCGCACTACATGGTGTTTGAGAAACGGATGACCGAGACATAGTCTTTCAGAAGCGCTAGCACCTTATGAACGGGTAGACCGTTACATCTACTTTCCCCTACATCTGCTAGTCTACCACTGTAAGAGTTCGCACGAGTTATTCAACTATGCTAGAGCCCATAGTAGCTTGTGGCTGCACACAGAAGTTTCTAGTATGAATAATCTCATGATCCTTTTGAGCCTGGGTGGCGGTCCAAAAAAAAGGCAATCGCTGGAATACCCAGGTGCCTCAATCCACCCAGATGTGTGTTTAAGTTGCCACCTTAAATAAATCATTAATTTATCAATCTCACAACTGTCATGGATACACTCACCCAATCCACGTCTACTAGCATAACATAGCAATATAAGCAAACGTAGAAGTAACTCTCAGGGTTTGATAAAGAAACATGTAATAGGTACTACCTCATCTACTTCCCAAAACCCACAATTTAATTAGATCCTAATCATGCATTGTTTGAGGATTGATCTAATGCAATAAAACTGGGTAGTAGGAGGTATGATCAAAGTGTTACTTGCCTTGCTGATGATCCGCAAAACCTAGAGATTCGAAGTAGCAAGCGGCGCACTCCAGGTACTCTATTGCAAACAAACAAGTATACAATAAGCACTCATCTAATGCACAGGTAAAACTCAAATAAGCGATCTAACCAGAAAGTTCAACTTAAGAACTCCGGTTTGCAAAAAGAATCCAATCGAACGAAGCAACGAAAGTCAAACGGCGAAAGAAACAAACTTCGTTTACTAATCTGAATCTAAGTCAAATTTTACAGAGGCAAAAACTTGTTTGAGTTGGTTAAACGGAAAGAGGGTTTCGAGATGAAACTCCAGGCGCTTGAATCGCCTGATTCCGATAAACGAGCGAAAAGTTATACTAGATCGAAAATTGGATCAGAAATCACGATCAGAAATAATCGCGGATTAATCAGAGAAAAAGAAAAATGACGAACAGATTAACAAACTAACGTTCGTTATCTGGATCTAAACGATGAACGCGTTTGTTAGAACGAACGAACGAGCAAACACTCGCTAATTAACCTAAACCGGAAAAAACCGATCTAATAAAAAATGGAAACTAAAAAAAACCAAACGAAAATCGGTGAAAACCAACGGTTTTCTAAAAAAACCGGCGCTGGCGGCGGAATCGACCTCGACGGCAGCGGCGAGGCTCCGGCGTGGGGCGGCGCGGCGCGGGGCATGGGACGGCGACGGTGCGGCAAGGCGGCGGCAAGGCGCGACGTCGGCGACGGCGGTGGGGCTGGCTAGGGTTAGGGTTCCGGTGCGGGCGACTGGGCTAACGGGCTCGGGGTCGGCACTATATAAAGCCCGGCCGGAGGAGTCCGGGCCGAAACCGGCTCTAAGTCGGTTCGCATTTTTTTTAAATAATTACGCGCAGAAAAACAAATAAAAGAAATACTAAACGGACTCCAAATATCCCGAAATAAATTTTCCCCGGCTTCTAAAATCAAGCCGCACAGGATGAACATTTATTTGGGGCCTAAATGCAATTTTGATAAACGCGCATTTTTCCTAAATTCAAATAAAATAGCAAATAAAATCAAAATAAAATCTTATTTGATTTTATTATTAAATCCTCAATATTTCTTTATTTTGGAAAAGTCATTTTATTCCCTCTCCCATATTTTTATAATAGAAATAATTGAAGATAAAATAAATAACATCAAATGATCCTATTTTCAAAATTTGAGAAAACTCAAATATGAAAATAACGATATCCCCAACTCTCTCCGAGGGTCCTTGAGTTGCGTAGAATTTCTAGGATCAACCAAAATGCAATAAAATATGATTTGCAATGATAAGCTAATGTATAACATTCCAAATTAAAAATTTGGGATGTTACAAACCTACCCCACTTAAGATGAATCTCGCCCTCGAGATTCGGGTTGGCTAGAAAATAGGTGAGGGTGGTCCTTCAGCAGATCTTCCTCTCGCTCCTAGGTGGCTTCATCCTCGGTGTGGTGGCTCCACTGAACTTTGCAAAACTTGATAACCTTGCTGCGGGTGACTCGGCTGGCATACTCAAGAATCTTGACTGGTTTCTCCTCATAGGTCAAATCACTGTCCAACTGAATCGCTTCCAGCGGCACTGTATCTCTCAGCGGTATATCAGCCATCTCTGCGTGGCACTTCTTCAACTGCGAAACGTGGAACACGTCGTGAACTCCTGACAATCCTTCGGGCAATTCCAACTTGTAGGCTACTTCTCCCATACGCTCCAAAACCTTGTATGGTCCTACAAAACGTGGCGCTAACTTTCCCTTAACTCCAAAGCGCTTAACTCCTCGAAGTGGAGATACTCGAAGATAAACTCGGTCTCCGACTTCGTAAACTGTCTCCTTGCGTTTCGAATCTGCGTAGCTCTTCTGCCTGGACTGGGCTACCTTGAGCCTATCGCGAATCAATTTCACCTTCTGTTCAGACTCCTTAATCAGATCCGGTCCAAACAACTGTCGGTCTCCAACTTCATCCCACGACAATGGGGTCCTGCACCTCCTTCCGTACAAGGCTTCGAAAGGGGCCATCTTCAAACTGGATTGATAACTGTTGTTGTAAGAGAACTCTGCGTACGGCAAATTGTCGTCCCAACTAGATCTGTAATCTAGCGCACAAGCTCTCAGCATATCCTCCATAATCTAATTGACTCTCTCGGTCTGGCCATCTATCTGCAGATGAAAAGCTGTACTGAACTCTAGCCTAGTACCCAAAGTTTCGTGCAACTGATTCCAGAACTTTGAGGTAAACTGGGTTCCTCTATCTGATACAATGCTCCTTGGAACTCCATGCAGACATACGATCCTGGTCATGTATATCTTTGCTAACTTAGCACTGGTGTAGGTAGTCTTCACTGGGATGAAATGAGCTACCTTTGTCAAACGATCGACTACAACCCAAATCGAGTCATAGCCTGAATGAGTTCTGGGTAATCCCGTAATAAAATCCATGCCTAACTTATCCCACTTCCATTCGGGTATTGGCAATGGCTGTAACAATCCCGCTGGCTTCTGATGCTCTACCTTTACTCTCTGACATACGTCACAAACTGCTACATACTCCGCAATATCCTTCTTCATTCCGGTCCACCAGAAGGTATCCTTCAAATCCAAATACATCTTGGTATTTCCTGGGTGAATCGAATATGGTGAATCATGGGCTTCCTGCAGAATTAACTTCCTGATCTCCGGGTCATTGGGCACATAAACACGGTCTTCAAACCATAAGGTATCGTGTTCGTCCTCACGAAATCCTTTAACTTTTCCTTTGCTCATTTTCTCCTGTATAGAGGCAACCTCCTTGTCAGTCTTCTGAGCTTCTCTGATCTTATCCATCAAAGTAGACTGAATCTCCAATGCTGCTACATAGCCTCTCGGGACTATCTCCAAACATAGATCACGAAGATCCTCGGCTAACTCCCTTGGTACATCTCCCGTCATTAGGGTGTTGACATGGCTTTTACGGCTCAACGTGTCAGCTACTACGTTAGCCTTTCCGGGATGGTAATGCAATCTCATATCATAATCCTTGATGAGCTCCAACCATCTCCTTTGCCTGAGATTCAACTCCTTCTGCGTGAAAATATACTTCAAACTCTTGTGATCCGTGTACACCTCACAATGGTTTCCAATGAGAAAATGTCTCCAAGTCTTTAATGCATGCACTACGGCTGCTAACTCCAAATCATGAGTGGCATAATTCAACTCATGCGGCTTAAGTTGTCGTGAAGCATACGAAACAACTCTTCCTTCCTGCATAAGCACTGCTCCAAGTCCTCGACGTGAAGCGTCGCAATACACCTCATAATCCTTGTTCTGATCTGGCAGAATCAACACTGGTGATGTAACCAAACGTTTCTTCAACTCCTGGAAACTGGCCTCACATTCCTCAGTCCATTTGAACTTGGTATCCTTCTTCAACAACTCCGTCATAGGCTTCGCAATCTTTGAGAAATTTTCAATGAATCTCCGGTAGTATCCTGCGAGTCCAAGAAAACTCTGAATCTCTTCAACTGTTGTTGGTGCTTCCCAATTTTCCACAGTGTCAACCTTGGTGGGATCTACTGCTATACCTTCTCCGGATATAACGTGTCCGAGGAATCCAACTTCCTTCAACCAAAATTCACATTTGCTAAACTTGGCATATAACTGATGTTCTCTGAGCTTCTCAAGTACCAAACGCAAATGCTCCTTATGCTCCTCTTCATTCTTCGAGTAAACTAGAATATCATCAATGAACACTACGACGAACTTATCCAAAAACTCCATAAATACTTTGTTCATCATGTTCATAAAATATGCAGGTGCGTTAGTCAGTCCAAATGACATAACGGTGTACTCGTACAGCCCATACCTGGTGGTAAAAGCTGTCTTAGGTATATCCTGTTCTCGAATCTTCAACTGATGGTATCCTGATCGCAGATCGATCTTGGAAAATACCTTAGCTCCTTGCAATCGGTCAAAAAGATCATTGATCATCGGTAGTGGGTACTTGTTCTTGATTGTTACTTCGTTCAATCCTCGATAATCAACAACCATCCTTAACGATCCATCCTTTTTCTCCACTAGAAGTACTGGCGATCCCCAAGGCGAAGAACTTGGGCGAATATATCCTTTATCCAGTAACTCCTTAATCTGCTTCTTAATCTCCTCCAAATCTTTTGCGGGCATCCTGTATGGTCTCTTAGATATTGGCCCTATGCCTGGCAAAAGCTCAATTAAAAACTCAATGTCTCTATCCGGTGGCATGCCTGGCAATTCCTCTGGAAACACATCAGGGAAATCCTTTACCACTGGTACTTCCTCTTGCACAACTCCTGTTAACGAATTTACTTGAGTCCTCTTCGGCACATGCCGGGATACATACTTGATCCTTCTTCCTTCTGGGGTGGTGAGCAAAATCGACTTACTGGCGCAATCGATGTTTCCTCCATACAACGATAGCCAATCCATACCCAGAATTACATCCAAACCTTGTGATTCCAAAATGATTAAATCTGAGGGAAACACATGCCTACCTATACTCAATGGCAGTTGAAAACATCCTTTACTGGCCATGAACTCCGCTCCTGGTGAGCTTACTAATATAGGTGTTCTAAGAACTTCGGTGGAAAGGTTATACTTATCCGCAAATTCCCTTGATATGTATGAATGCGATGCACCAGTATCAAAAAGAATGATTGCAGTAAATGACTTAACCAAAAACTTACCGATTACTGCATCCGGCTGCTCTTCAACCTCCTCCACGTTTACGTGGTTCACCTGTCCCCTATTGAAAGGGTTTGTCTTCTTCCCAGAGCTTCCATTGCCATTACCATTCTGGGATTCAGGACATTCATTGGCATAATCTCCAGTCTTCTGGCACTTAAAGCAAGTGACTTGGCTCAGGTCTCTCTTGGCTGGGGTTGATGGGTTGGTACGGTTTTGGATGTTGCTTCCTCCATTCCCATTACCATTCTTGGGGCCATTATGATTGTGCGAGCTACCTTCTCCATGGGTATGCTGAAAATGTCCTCCCGGTCTAGGGTTAAACATGGCTTCTGCTGAGCTCCAGAATTGTACTTCCCTTCTACATACTTCCTCGTGCGGTTCTCAATTTGCTACTGCTTCCCTTCAATCATAAGAGCACGATCTACCAACTCCTGGTAGTTGTTGAAGCTTGCTACCATCAACTGCATGCTCAACTCATCATTCAGTCCTTCCAGAAACTTCTCCTGCTTAGCTACATCCGTAGCCACATCATCTGGGGCATAATGTGCTAGCTTACTAAAGTCCTCCACATACTAGCCAACTGTCCGTCCTCCTTGGCGCAAGTTCCGAAACTCACGCTCCTTCATGGCCATAGCTCCTGCTGAAACATGGGCAGTACGGAAAGCCTGCTAAAACTGGTCCCATGTGATAGTGTCGATAGGGAAAGTGGCTGTGAAATTGTCCCACCATGATGCTGCGGGTCCGTCAAGCTGATGTGCGGCGAACTTCACCTTTTCCGCATCTATGCATCCTGCCGTGGTCAGCTCCCTAGCTGTCTTGCAAAGCCAATCATCTGCTACTATAGGCTCGATACTACTAGAGAACACCGGCGGATTCAACATAAGAAAACGGGCTAAGTGGTTAACAGGTGGTGGTGGTGGGTTGTTGTTGTTGTTCCCCTGATTCTGATTCTGGACTAGCAACTGCATCAACGTATTCTGCTGCTGGATCAACTGAGTGAGCTCCGGTGGGAATGTAAATCCGGGGTCACGTCTCAGAGGCATCTGATGGGTTTAGAAAAGATGAGATTTAAGAATAGAGAGGGGTCTAGAGAGAAAACACTACCCATATGCACATGAGGCAAAAGCAAACATTTCACTTCATTCAATCAAACAAGGCCATACAATTGGTCTAACTACCGCAAGTGCTCGGACTACTATATTTACATGGTGGACTACTACTACTAATGGGGTGGTCTACTAGAAATATTCTTCGGTTGCAGACTCCATGATATCTGCTCCAGCTTCATCAACATAGTCATCATCGCTATCGTCTGGGTCCGAGTCGGTGTCGTCGATGATGATGTAGTCTTCCGGGCGAATCTCCTTGGGTTCTTCATCTTCTTCTACTGGTGTAGGGTCTCCCATAAATATTCCGATCTTCTTGATTAGGCCGTCATTCTTCTCCACTAGTACTTCAATTTCCTCTTCATAATCTTCACATGTAGCCTTGAGTTCTTCATCCAGTTCCTTGATTCTTGTCCTTGCCTTCTTTAGATCTATCATGTCTGCGCACATCTGGTTCTCCTGACGTCGTATGTGCTGGTTTAGCTCCTGGATAAAAGCTGCAATTCATCTATCCTTCTTGGTGTTGATCATCTCCCAGTGCTCATCTCGGCGCCCACAAATCTGGTAGATAGTATCCTTGAGATCATTGCGGTAAACTTCTCCAATACGTCCCATGGCGATGTGAGCTGCCATGCTCTTTCCTAGACTCCAGGTTGGTGCATCAAAGGAAAACTCTATGGGCTCATTGACTGGCATGAACGTCCTTCCTGGAACTTGAACTTGAATCATCCAACGCTCATCTTCGTGTAAAGTGGCGTTGTAGGTTCCGGTGAAGCTTGGTACTCCGACGTTCAGGTATCTAGTGACTTCCTTCAAATGACGTCCAAAGGGAGTATCTTCATCCGGTTGCGTGAACTTGTTTCTTGCATCCGCCATCCTAAAAGAGTAGAAAAGATGAGGAGTCAGAATGGAAAGAGTGAGTAGTGATCTAGGGCTTTAGCTTAGTGGTCATGTCCTACAGTCAGCGTGTGCTCTGATACCATCTTGTAGCGACCAGACCTCAAACGGTCCAATCTCTGTGCTCCAGTGTCATCCCTGGATCAGTAATGCTGACACCACACAATACTTGAAGGATTTATAACAGAGTAGCAATCACACACTTATTACAACGAGTGTCTCAGAAGAGAACTTATTACAATAAATATGGCTTAAGGCCATCTAATAACGATAACAGCGGAAGGCTTGGAAGATAAGTGAGTCCATCAACTCCAACGGCATCACTGAGTATAGAACCACAACCTAAAGGCACCTTACTCGTCGTCTGAAAAGTCTGCAACATGAATGTTGTAGCCCGAAAACGGGTCAGCACATGAAATATGCTGGCAAAGTAACACATAGAGAGCAATGAACAGAAATAGGCTATACTACATGCATATATGGTTGGTGGAAAGCTCTATGGTTACAGTTTTACGTAAAGCCATTTTTTCCCTACTGTAAAGGAATAAATTTTATTTAACTATCATGGTAGTTGTTAAATATTGAGAGTGTAGACACCCTCTCAATCTCAATGAAACATCATTATTAAAAACCCAACACTATTAATTAGAGTAACATGATGAGATTCACATGATAATCCAAATACTAGATACTCAAATTGTCCATAACCGGGGACACGCCTAACCATGATAAGTTTATACACTCTGCAGAGGTTTGCGCACTTTTCCCCACAAGACTCGATCTCCTCCGTTGGGATTCTCACACTACATGGTGTTTGAGAAATGGATGACCGAGACATAGTCTTTCAGAAGCGCTAGCACCTTACGAACGGGTAGACCGTTACACCTACTTTCCCCTACATCTGCTAGTCTACCACTGTAAGAGTTCGCACGACTTATTCAACTATGCTAGAGCCCATAGTAGCTTGTGGCTGCACACGGAAGTTTCTAGTATAATAATCTCATGATCCCTTTGAGCCTGGGTGGCGGTCCAAAAGAAAAACAAGCAATCGTTGGAATACCCAGGTGCCTCAATCCACCCAGATGTGTGTTTAAGTTGCCACCTTAAATAAACCATTAATTTATCAATCTCACACCTGTCATGGATACACTCACCCAATCCACGTCTACTAGCATAGCATAGCAATATAAGCAAACGTAGAAGTAACTCCCAGGGTTTGATAAAGAAACAGGTAATAGGTACTACCTCATCTACTTCCCAAAACCCACAATTTAATTAGATCCTAATCATGCATTGTTTGAGGATTGATCTAATGCAATAAAAACTAGGTAGTAGGAGGTATGATCAAAGTGTTACTTGCCTTGCTGATGAACCGCAAAACCTAGAGATTCGAAGTAGCAAGGAGCGCACTCCGGGTACTCTATCGCAAACAAATAAGCATAAAATAAGCACTCATCTAATGCACAGGTAAAACTCAAATAAGAGATCTAACCAGAAAGTTCAACTTAAGAACTCCGATTTGCAAAAAGAATCAAATCGAACGAAGCAACGAAAGTCAAACAGCGAAAGAAACAAGCTTCGTTTACTAATCTGGATCTAAGTCAAATTTTACAGAGGAAAAAACTTGTTTGAGTTGGTTAAACAGAAAGAGGGTTTCGAGACGAAACTCCAGGCGCTTGAATCGCCTCATTCTGATAAACGAGCGAAAAGTTATACTAGATCGAAAATCGGATCAGAAATCGCGATAAAAAATAATTGCGGATTAATCCGAGAAAAAGAAAAACGATGACCAGATTAACGAACGAACGTTCGTTATCTGGATCTAAATGATGAACGCGTTCGTTAGAACGAACGAACGAGCAAACGCTCGCTAATTAACCTAAACCGAAAAAAACCGATCTAATAAAAAAGG